>NC_037094.1:62475388-62776013 GCF_002994745.2 Rosa chinensis
GTGGCTGAGAGACAAAATAAGATTCTCTTGAATAACAATGCCAGGCCCATTGGGACACAGAAAATTCCCGAGGCTAATTATGGAAAAATGAAAGGTGGAAATAACTCCAATGCAAGGGGGTTTAGACGTGCTGATCCCTACCCACGTGGCAACAATGCACCACGTGGAAAGGGACATGGGGATCATGGAAACAAGATGCCAAAGGAAAGAGTTAACAATGAACCATGCTATAGGTGTGGATTCATTGGGCATTGGTACAAGAATTGCCAAGCAAACAACAGAGTAGCAGCCAATTACAAGAGGTATAGAGAGTCTAAAGAACAAGTGGCTCACTATATGGAAGAAGGAGGTCATGACCTAGACGTCAACCTTACAGTTGCAGACTCCAATGGCAAAGAGGAACTTGCTAAGTCAATGGATGCTCTCAATCTTGACTGATCTGCTTTATTCATTTTATTTTCCAAAGACAGTTGTGAAGGCATAATGCCTCATTTTTAATTAGACTATTGTTTGGTCTTAAAGTTTATTTTCAATCATGGATTGATGAATAAGATTTCTGAACAGAGACCTTTGATTTGCTTATCGTTGGCTTATTAATAAATTTTGAATTTTATTCTGAAGCACTGAATTTATTCAAATTTATTTCTATACACATATTTACATGGTTCGAAATAGCACTATCAAGATGGAAAGCAATACATCCAGAAAAAAGAAAAATTATTAGAATGAAAAGAATACCATTCTACGCAAATAGAAATACTCTAAAGAATATGAGTTATATTTTCTAAATACCTCCAATTTATTTGTAGGAATGAATGGAGGAGAACTTGAGTGCTTAGATGATAGTGGGACTACCCACACAATATTAAGAAATAGGCAATTATTCATTGAACTAATAGCCTATAATTCCTCTGTGACTACGATGATTGGATTATCAAAACTAATAAAATGGCGAGGAACTGCCAAATTTTTGCTGCCTAATGGCGCAACATTTCAAGTCACAAACGCTCTATATGCACCAAGAGCTAATCGAACGTTGTTAATGTTTCAAAGCTATTTGTGCCAACGATTATCCAGTAAAAACACACCGTGAGAATGGAACTGAATACCTTGATATTACATCTAATGACTGTGGAAGGAAACACATCTTAGAGAAACTCATGAGTCAATTTAGTGGACTGTACCTCACTACGATTCGGATCATTGAATCCTATACTGTCACCAACAATGAAATGTGGGACACTGACTCATACAGGCTTTTGCATAACCGCCTATGGCACCGAGGTCGTGACATGATGATCCGTATTTTTCAAGAACTCACACGGACATCCCTTCTTTCGAGTGAAAAATGGGAGAAAAATCCGCCACACTGCAAGGTGTCGGTTCTAGGATTGCTCAAATGCAGTCATTGCTTTCTGAGGTACCAGAAGCACTACCTCCCTCCCATTATGCCTCATTGACTATTTCAAAGGCACATCACTCGTTTTGCAAAGCCTGCTCTTTAGCAAAAACAGGATCGAGACCTTCCTATGCTAAAGATACAAAACAAAACATTCCATTCTTACAAAGGATACAAAGAGATGTCTGTGGACCTATCCATCCAGAATGCGGACCATTCAAGTACTTTATGGTTCTGGTGGATGCTTCGACAATCTGGTCACATGTCGTTTTATTGTCCACAAGAAATGCTGCAATACTCCTAGCACAGATTATACGTTTAAGGGCTCACCACCTGATCACCCTATCAAGTCTATACGGCTTGATAATGCTGGAGAGTTTACATCAAAAGCATTTGATGATTATTGCATATCTATTTGGATCGATGTAGAGCATCATGTACCCCATGTGTATACACAAAATGGTCTCGCAGAAGCCACCATCAAAAGGCTACAGATGGTGGCTAGGGCATTGGTTATGCGCAACAACCTGCCTATATCTGCATGGGGTTATGCAATAGTGCACGCAGCTTTACTTATTCGTTTCAGACCCATTGCTAGCTAACCATTATCTGCGTACCAGTTGGTAACTGGATATGAGCCTGACATTTCACACTTACGCATATCTGGTTGCGCCGTATATATGCCTATTGCGCCCCCACAGCGCACTACACTGGGTCCTCAGAGACGATTAAGTATTTATGTTGGATACGAATCCCCAACAATTATCCGCTATTTGGAACCCTTGACAGGCGATCTCTCTACCGCTAGATTTGCGGATTGTCACTTTGATGAGACAGTCTTCCCGTCGTTAGGGGGAGATAGGAAAAAGGATTTTCCAAGGGAACGACAGGAATCGTCGTGGTTTGTCCCCACTCTGTCTCATTTTGATCCTCGCACTTCACAAAGTGAAAGTGAAGTGAAAAGAATAATCGATCTTCAGAACGTAGCAGATTCGATGCCTGATACGTTTACTGATATCGCAAAAGTGACGAGATCACATATACCAGCTGCAAATGTGCCTGCAAGGTTAGAAGTCCCCAACAAGGGGCACGGTGCCGCAGATAGAGGCACTGCAACCGCACTTAGTGGAGGTGTGGTTGAGGCCGTGGCTCCCCAAGGAAGAGGGGGAGGTCACTTGGTTCGATTGACACTCACCCAAGGAAGAAGAGGGTGAGTAAGGCACAAACCAATCATCAATGTATAGAATCCCTCTCATGAGATTATCTCTGATTATAGTTATGTCCATGAATCAATACTGGAGGACGCTCCGATGTTTGAAATTATTCCAGAGAACAAAGAAATCTCAAAGGATTACGAGAGTGCGTATGAGTTGATAGAAAGATCTTCCATACACATTGATGATATATACTGTTGCTGAAGGAATCATAGAGCACGACGATATCGAACCACGCTCTGTTGAAAAATGTCAACAAAGAGCAGATTGGCCTAAATGGAATGAATCAATCCAGGTAGAATTAGATTCTCTGACAAAGAGACAGGTATTTGGTCCGGTAGTGCTAACCCCACCAAGTGTAAAGCCTGTAGGACATAAATGGACTTTTGTCAGAAAGCGTAATGAGAAGAATGAAGTCCTAAGGTACAAGGCTCGCCTTGTGGCGCAAGGTTTCTCACAACGCCCTGGAATTGACTACGAGGAGACATTCTCTCCCAAAATGGACGTTATAACGTTCCGCTACTAACTAGCTTCGTAGTTTCCAAAGGACTGGAAATGCAGCTCATAGATGTGGTTACTGCATATCTCCATGGGGATCTAGATTCAGAGATATATAAGAAAGTGTCTGATGGCCTTACATTACCCAAGCCAAGTGACTCTAAACCACGGAGTGCGTTTGCAACTAGGTTGAAACTCTCACTTTACGGATTAAAACAATCCAGGCGGATGTGGTATACCCGTCTAAGTGACTACTTGATTGGGAAGGGATATAAGAACGATGAATTATGCCCCTGCGTATTCATAAAGAAAACAAGTTCCGGATTTGCAATTGTAGTAGTATATGTCAATGATATGAACATAGCTGGTACTCTTGATGAAATAAGAGAAACCGCGAGCTACTTGAAATCCGAATTTGAGATGAAGGATCTTGGGAAAACTCGATTCTATCTAGGCCTTGAACTAGAACAACGAGTTTGTGGAATATTAATCCACCAGTCTGCATATGTCCAAAAGTCAGGCGATATAACATGGACAAAGCACATCCTGCTAGCACTCCCATGATCGGTCGAAGTTTGGATGCAAGGAAAGATCCATTTCGTCCAAAGGAAGATGACGAACAAGTATTGGGAGCTGAAATTCCCTATCTAAGTGCAATAGGCGCATTATTGTACTTAGTCCAATTTACTCGACCAGACATTGCATTCTCAGTGAACTTGTTAGCTAGATTTAGCTCAGCGCCAACGCAGCGTCACTGGAATGGTATCAAGAACATTTACGATACCTAAAAGGAACCATTGACTTGGGACTGTTCTTTCCCTACAGAGAGACAAGAGGGACCGCAGATGGAACTGCAATCCCTAAAGGAAATGTTGATGGCGAAAACGCCACTCACTACACTAAAACGCCAAATGACGTTTTGGTCAGTTTTGCTGATGCTGGATACGTATCTGACCCACATATCGTTCCCAAATTGGTTATGTATTTACCAATGGGAACACAGCGATATCTTGGAGATCAACCAAGCAAACCTTTGTGGCTACCTCCTCGAACCACTCAGAGATCATTGTTCTACATGAGGCGGTTCTTGAGTGTGTATGGTTAAGAACTATCATTGCATATATTCGAGGGACTAGTGGTTTGAGTTCTACCACTGAAGAGCCTACTTGCATTTACGAACACAATGCAGCTTGCATCGAACAGATGAAGCTAGGTTATATTAAGGGTGATAACACAAAACACATATCGCCAAAGTTGTCCTACAATCAGCAACAACAGACTCTCCTCAAGATTCAAATGAATCAAGTAAGGTCTGAGGTGAATGTGGCAGATTTGTTCACCAAATCATTGCCTAAGGACACATTTGAGAAACATGTGAAAAGCATAGGAATGCGAAGACTTTCCAAACTCACTTGATTAATGTAAAGATCAGGGGGAGGTGTAGACTTCAGGGGGAGTCTAACACACACATGTCATTCTCAAATGTAGAAGGTGCGTTGTGCTCTTTTCCTTCGACCAAGGTCTATTTTTGTCCCACATGGTTTTTATTGTTACTTGGCAAGGTTTTTAGTGAGGCAACAACTCATGCACCATTTTGTCTTTGACTTGGCACAAGGGGGAGTGTTAAAGGAAAAACATATTGTGTGCCTTCGTCAAAGCAACTGACGGAGAGGGAATCAAGGAATCAGTGATTACCATCAATCAGCACAGATATAGATCAATCAGCATTCAATGTATTTCCGTTGTAACTCTATCCCTATATAAAGGGACTATGAAATGAAATGAGTAGACCATTCCAATCTCAATTTTACTTTAACATTTTTTAAATTTTTTTCGTATGTTCAATATTTTTTTTCTATTTTGTTAATTACATTTATATCTCTTATTTTTTTAACATTAATTTAATATAATCTATGCTGTGAGATTCACACCCACTTTGTTAGTCAAAGTGGGTTCTCTTAAATATAAACTAGTCTCCTACTCACATGATCTGCATGTGTAAAAATTTTATTATTTATTATATTGAGAAAAAAAATAGAAGTTATTTGAGAAATAAGAAAGTGGGAGTTGTCTGAGTTATGGGCATTATCGCAGGAGTTTTTCCATTAGAACCTCTAAATTTACTCACTTGACCTCTATACTTTTTATACCTCTTATCAAATTTTCAAATACTAAATTTACTCACTAAACCTCACTAAACTTCCTCAAATAACCTCACTCATATAATTTGCAAACAAATTATTATATTTAAAATAAAAAAATTAGTCATTTCAATGATTTAATCACTCTATAAATCTTAACTAAAATATACATTTCGTAATCAAACTTGAGTTTCAAAAATTAATGTCTAATCAATAAGAAAATGGCATGAACTATTCTGTTTTTATTTTTTTATTTTTTTTGGGTGCGGCTATTGCCACCCTACCATTTTCTTTGTTCACCCTACAAATATTTGAATTATTGAAAGACTATATTACCCAAATGCAAAATGACTAATAAGTACACTAATTTTCTAAAATTTAAATCTTTAAGGAAAACTAAATACATAACTAATTAAATACAAAACTACTTAATTTCTCTTCTGATAACATTAATCTTCATCTTCTCAATCCAAATTTCAATTTATTACATTCTTTTTTATCCTTTTGTTGCGTCCTCATCGTTAATTCGTTATTCAATTCACAAAATCATTAGTGTTAACTTCATCAAAATCTTTATAATACCTTTATAAACACTGAAAGTAAAAAATCTAAAACACGAACAAAAAAAATAAATCAATCTTTTTTTCATTGCTCATAGTGGCACTTACTAATTTATTTTAATATGGATTGAAATAAACGAACATTGAAATTGAATGGAAAAAATCAAATTATGATTTTATTAGAAAATATATGTTTCGTGTTTCCTAATAAAATCATAATTTGAGCTGTGCCACCCTATAAAAACATATATTTTGTGTTTCCTAATAAAATCATATTTTGTTTTCCTTCTATTACCCTAAGAGGATTTATTTTGTTTTCCCTCACCAATATGCGTTCAACATATATATCATACATTTTTATGTCACATGATCTTAATCATATTTTTAATTCTTATTAAATATATATGAATACTTTAATGAGTATGTAGTGAAATTGGAAAATGAAAATAGATAAGGAAAATAATAAGAAATACAATCTAATATTATTGAATTGGAAAGTCTACATAAAATAAATATAATATTTTTTGGTATAATTATTGTCTTTAATAGTCATTTTATAGTAGGTTATATATGTCATTTAATAATTCATAATAAAATGAGGTCAAGTGAACAGATTTGGAGGTTCCAATAGAAACTTTTTTATCACAGACAGTTATTTATTTTCTTTTTCATATTATTCTTTATTTTTCTATTTAGCATAATACCACTCAATTATTAAAAGTTATTTAAAATTAATATAAAGGTCTAGGATTTTATTGTATTTCCACACTCACTTTGGCTCACAAAGCTTGTTCTCTTAAATAAAGTATAGATAATAATCATTTGACCGTAGACCCTTAAATTGAAAAATTCGAGTGTTCTGTAAAATAATCAAGTATGCTAAGGATTGTTTGATAATTTAATAATTTAAATGATTGTTCTAGTCTTCATAAAAAATGTTATGTTCATTTGTCTTGTTATAATGATTTAGGATTTTAGGTAACTAGTCTGATCTGGCTGATTTTATAGGCACGAGTAGAGTTGAGCTTCAATGCATTAATAATTTTATACCATAGTGGATTTGTACGTGTATCAGATTTGGGCTCCAAGGCGTTGACTGCAAATCCGAATCTCTTTAATCACAAGATGGTGCGAACAAAGTCAATAAACAAGTCTTCACTTAGAGACTCACTATGGGTATGACACTTGAAATGGACATGGAACAAAATGAACTCATGTTGGACATAATGTGTTCGTGTTGTATTTGTATCGATTTGCTTAACAGAAACTTGTATATGATTTTTGTTTTCAACACCACATTTCTAACTCATTTATAATATGATTGAACACAAGTGTATGGCTGTGTTACCCATCAACGTAACTACCTAACTACTAAACCATAGACACCATCTAGATCCGGATGAACTATAACTCCTATTAAGGGGTGTTGTAGGCACTGGAAGGAAACATAAACAATGAAAATGAAAAACCTCAACAATTCTTTGGATAATATGTAACTCCAAAGTCCCCAATACTTATTTACCTTTAGTTCCCAATATGTTCTTTCATTACACATCAAGGCACCATAGTGGTAACTTAAAGTATAAGGGAAACTACAAATTCTCCCTAGATATTAAACAAATAAGACTGAAGTTAAGTATGAGATTAAACAAGTAAAGAAGTGATGACAAATGAAGCAAAGATATCATTTAATAAAGAAATGGTGATCACAAATGTCGTTAAGTGGTAAGGTTTTGTTGGTTGCGATGACATTTTCTGAAATGGTGTTAGCATCTCCACAATGAGAGTGCATTTGACTAATTAACATGGAACTAATCATGAACTGAGATTCCCAACATAGTAATTAGTTGAGTAATTTACTCTAATAAGGACACTAGTGACTCAAAAATCAAATGTACCTCCCTTCTTCCAAGCATATGGTCCAAAATTGACTGCAAAACACAGTATCTCTAAACGATAAGATCTATAGTAACTATTAAAAATACTTCATTTTTAATTATAACCAGGTGATAAGGTAGATAATGAATTGATTAATCGAAGATCTTTTAAAAGTACTAATTTTTCTTAATTAAAAGTACTTCATTTTTTATAAGCAGGTGATAAGGTCGATTTGAATTGATTAACTTGAGTAGACCTAATTTAGGTTTTTAAACCTTACTTAATTTTTTTTTTTCTAAAGGAAACCTTACTTAATTTTAAATCCTTTGGATTAGCTGAAGTTATCAAGGATACAAAATTATTTGATTAGGACTTCGATTTTTTTTAATATAATAACTCCAAAAAATTGGGGCCTGATCTATAAGGACTGATGGTAAGAATTTGTTCTTCATCGGCCTATTTAATCAAATATGAAGACTTTTTTTTTTTTTAGGGCAACGGAAGACTAATTCATTGATGATAAATCATACGACCTCACTCGGTCAAGCATAAAGACAACTTTTTTTTTTTTTTGGTTAACAAGGGGCCAGAAAGGCCAACAAAAGAAAAGAAAAAGCTAACTAAACAGCATCAGAATCATGCCCAATTTTCATCTTCCGAGATCTACCAACAGAATCCAGATCTTCCAAGTAAACCTACAAAGCATGAGGAGGAGGGTCGGCAAATTCAATCACTCCATAGTCATGGTTAATACTGTTTTTGGCTAAGCAGTCAGCCACCATATTGCACTCTCTATAAATATGATTAAGAGAAACAGAACTGAATCTCCCAAGCAAAGTTCTGCAACAAGAAATCAGAGAGCTAAGAGGGTGCAATGTAGTATCACTGTCAAGAATAAGTTTGACCAAAAGAGTCGAATCATATTTGATTTCCAGCATGTCAATACCACAAGAAATGGTTTGGTTCAAACCATAGTATAAGCTCCATGATTCAGCATGTAAAACTTCTCCAATGCCCAAATTGGCCTGAAAACCTTTGATCCAAGTACCAGAAGAACATCTGATAATACCATCTGCTCCAATTTGTCCAGAATTACCATTCCTAGAACCATCAACATTTAGTTTAAACATACCACTAGGAGGTCTGGACCAATTCAAGAGATTTAAGCAATAACCAATATTTAAGGACTTCTTTGCCTGAGCAGTTGTCACGCCCCTGATTTTTAACACAATAAAAATCGATATATAATCCCATAATTATACATGTGTGAACGTTCAGTCATCAATATCAAATACTTGAAAACTTTTTCCCCTTAAACTACACCAAGGTTCGAAAAATCGCTAGGCGCTAGTCGGGCGGTGGGATGGGGAGGAGCGCCCAGGCGGCTAGGCGGGTTTGTATTTTTTAATTTTTATTTAATTTTTATAGCTTTTATTTATGTAATTAAAAATATATAAACTTATAAAAACTCAAAGAGTAATAAAATTGCACCAAAAAATCTAGAATATTCAAATTTTAAGAGAGTCCTAAATAAGCATACATAAAGATTAAAGACCAAAGTGATAAAATTGCACCTAGAATGTTCAAATTTTAAGAGAGTCCTAAATAAGCATCCACAAAGATTAAAGACTAAAGTTATAAAATTGTACCTAAAATGTTCAAATTTTAAGAGAGTCCTAAATAAGCATCCATAAAGATTAAAGACTAAAGTTATAAAATTGCACCTAGAATGTTCAAATTTTAAGAGTCCGAAATAAGCATACATAAAGAGTTAAAGACTAAAGTGATAAAACAATTGCAAGCCTAAATGGCTAAATCTCTAACTCTTCCTCTCCATATCCATCCAAGACTCCTTCGGTGTCGGACTCAAACTCAACGTCCTCTTCTTCTCCCTCCTCTTCCGTGTCCTCATCCGATACAAAATCTTCATCATGAAGCTCTCTTACCTCTACATTTCTAGAACTTCTCCTAAGCCCACTATCCACTCCCGAAGACTCTCCCTCAATTTCACTAATAATATCCAAGTCATCTTCTTCATCACCACCATCCACAATCCACCCTTGAGCCTTGCTAGCTTCATTACCAAGTAGCACATCCACACCCAACTCTTGAGCCCTTCTCTTTTTGTTGATAATCTTGGCATTGAATTGGACATAGACTAAATTATTCAATCTTGAAGCATCTAGTCTATTCCTTTTCTTTGTATGGATCTACATAAAAAATATATATATAAATATATATTGATAAGTTAGTAACAAATCAACCATTATGAGAGAGAATTATTCTAGGCATTTGAAAGAAAACACTTACTCCCTCAAAAGTACTCCAATTCCTCTCGCACCCGGATGAACTTGTAGTTAAAGAGAGTATTCTTCTAGCCATTTTTTGCAATTTGGGTGTTCCATTTCCATAATTGGACCACCATCCAACTACATATGCACAAAGCCACAAACAAAACAATAACAATAAGTAAACAAAATAAATATCATGAGTTAAACAAAATAAATATCATGCCTTCTAATTTTCACAAAATAATGAAAGTCTTAGTTTCTTACCCGGATCATACTTGTCATCATTCTTTGCACATCCCAACTTAGCTATTGCTCTTCCAAATCCACCCCCTTTGCTCTTATACATCAACAATTCTTCATTTGTCACCACACTTTGGGTCTCAAGGTCATCGGGATAGAACTTCTCCACACAAAGAAAGAACCCTTCCATGACAACATGATCATATTGAATGTCTTCATCCTTGTAGAAGTAATAGGGGTTCAAGAGATAAGCCGCCAAATGTAATGGATTATCAAGACGACCACGGGCTTTCTCATCAATAATCTCTATAATTGGCCGATAATTGGCCTCTTGATGTTTGAATGCCTCTTTAATGTCTTCCTTTGCCTTGAGTAATTCTCCATACAAAAAGCCCATTGATGGCTTTTTATCCCCATCCACAAGGCGAAGCACCTTAAACAAAGGAGCAAACACTTTCAAGCAAAGTGTTACCCCATTCCAAAAAGAGGTGCTCAATACGGTATTATATGCCGTTTTCCCCTTAGCACTCTTAGAATGTTTGCAAGCGGTCCAATCATCACAAGCAACCATACACCTCAACTCACTCTTCTTCTCCATCAAGCTTTGCAAAGTTAGAAAGGAAGTGGCAAATCTAGTGACTCCCGGCCTCACTATGTCTCTTTTCTTTGTATGCTTCCTCATCAAAGCCAATGTCTTGTGATGTGCATAGATAAAGATAGTGAATGCCTTTGCCTTCTCAATCACTCCTTTGAATTTTGGTTGGTTACCAATCCCTTGAAGCATGAGATTCAATGTATGAGTGGCACATGAAGTCCAAAATATATTTGGCCTCTTTATCTTCAACAAATTCCCCGCCGCCATATTGTTAGTAGCATTATCCGTCACTACTTGAACAACATTTTGTGCCCCAACTTCTTCAATGCATTTGTCAACATATTCAAAGATATAGGCCCCGGTGTGTGATTGATCCGAATCTTCCCTTGAAGAAAGAAAAGTAGTGCCTTCCTTGCAATTAACACACAAGTTCATAATACTTCTTCTTTTTCGGTCACTCCAAGCATCGGTCATAATGGAACAACCATTCTTTGCCCACTCTTCTTCATGCTTCTTGAGTGAATTTTTTGTCCTCTCAACCTCTTCCTTCAACAATGGCTCTCTTAGTTGGTATTGAGTTGGAGGTCGGTAACCCGGGCCAAATTGACCAGCCGCTTCTACAAATCTTTTGAAGCTATCATTATCAATGGCATGAAATGGAATGCCGGCTTCATACACCCACCTAGCCAACCATTGATGCACACTATGTGTTCTTTCCTTCCAAATTGCATCATTAATGTTTTGTTGACGCATCTTCTTGCTTCCATCAATTGAAGAATCGGGAGTGATTGAAGATGCAAACTTGTCTATAGGCCCAAGAAAGTGCGGCCTTTTTCTTGACAAACTTGGCCCTTCAATTTCTACATCTTCTACATCATGGGAATGAGTAACTTCAACTTCTTCCCTCACTTCCTTCTCATGCATATCCTTTTGCTTTCTCTTAAGTTTTGCTCCCTCTATTGCGGCTATACATTTGGCTTTATCGGCATCCGTAGAATTATTGCATAAGGCAACATTTCCCTTAATGTTGGCAATGTGTTGCTTCATTCGATGTATTCCACCACTAACCACTTTCCCACACAACTTACACTTCAACTTGTCTAAGTTGTGTGGATCCGCCAATACCGCAAAGTCCCATCCAACATCGGTTGACCCACGCCTCAATGATCTACCCACTTCATTAGTAGCATTAGATCCTCCGGAAGATGCCATCCTATTTTACCCTACCAATAAACAAACAATGAAAGCATGAAACAAATAAAACAAAAACAATAAAACAAATAAAACAAAAACAATAAAAGTTATAAAACAAATAATAAACAAGCAATGAAACAAATAAAACAAAAACAATAAAACAAATTCAACAATAAGAGTCTTCAAGTCTTCGGTCTTTGACAAAGACACAAAGTCGGTAAAAGTCTAAAACATATCAAGTTATCAACATTCAACAATAAACTCAACCAACAAGGCAACAAGTCAACAACAAACCAACAACTCAAAAGCCAACAACAAACCAACAGTTTCATACTTTCATTAGTTTCATATCTAGATTCCAGAAGAAATTGAAATTCGCATACTAGCAGAGTAACGATGGCATTCATACAAATCAGATTTAGAGGCAGTAATTATCAACATTCAGCAACAAGCAAATTGATTATCAAACATTCAAACAATCAAACCCAGTTACCCAGATTATCACTTTTCTAGTTTACCCAGATATCCAGAATACAGAACAATTAATTGGCATTCATCAATCTTCTGAAGCTGTAAAATTGAGCTTAGCCCAGCTCAAATCAGCTACTGCATACTCTCTTCTACCATATAAACCAATCAAATTTTCAAACTTTTCTTTCACTTCTCTTCCAAAACAATCAAAATTTCACTTTTTTCTTTCATCAATCAAATTCCGGAGCAAAACATAATCATCAAATCGCATCTGAATTCAATTTCTGAGATTAAAGATAAGAACTTACGAGAACTCCTGAAATGCATAGACGATTGGGTCGATTTTGGGAATGACAATCGCGAGTCTGAAGGCGGCGCGGAGCAGAGGAAGTCTGAGGTGGTGGAGCAGAGGCGCAATGGAGCTTCGGTGGCTCGGGGGGAGCTTCGGTGGCTCGGGGGGCTGCTGCGATGGCTCAGGGAGCTACTGTGGAAGGGCGCAATTGAGCTTCGGTGGCTTGGGGGAGCTGCGGTGGCTCAGGGAGCAGCAGTGGAAGCGTGGAGAAGACGAGGAGTGAGGCAGTGGCTTGGAGGAGAAGAGGAGCTACAGAGCGAAAGCTGCGGTCTGATTTGGGATCGACGAAACTTCGTTTAGGTTTAGGTGTTTAGCAAACACATTTAAAAAAAAAAAAAAAAAAAAAAAAAAACCCGCCTAGACGCCCGAACCGCCCAGGCGGGCGCCCAGGCCGCCTAACTTCTCTCCGCCTAATGCCGCCGATTCCCTCTTACTCGCCTCGGCCTCTCACCGCCCAGCGCCTAGGCGGCCTAGGCAGCCGTTTTTTAGAACATTGAACTACACACATATTGATGCCCTGAACCTACTATGTCAATATTGACCCGTTCCACAGAGTCATATATTACATAAGCTTACGAATTAAATTGTCAACAACAAAATAAAACGTGAGTACTCCTCAGAGTTTACTACATAGGGGATGTCATACAATGGCAAAGCCAACAAAATTTGTTTCCTACCCGTTCTGTTGCCAACCAGCTACCTTAGCTTCAATTATGATTTCCCCGACCTGCAGGATTAACCCCTACACCCTTTGAATGGTGCACCGGGTTGTCACACAACAAACCCGGTAAGCTTTTGCAAGCCCGTATGAGTAACTCAAAACAACTCACACTAAAGCACGAGATAAAACCCACGCAAATCACGAAATAAGGAAAGCAACTCACACCTTGATTTCCTTAGAAACACGCAACATCGAAAACAACTCACTCCTTGGTTTCTATCAATCGTACCATAGAAAGCAACTCACAACAAAACATATCAATCCAACCTGGACAAAACATCAATCGGTCCAACCTGGACAAAACATCAATGCACCTCAATCATATCTATCGTTAACCTAACAAATAGAATATGATTCACAAGTCTTCCCCGGACATTTAAAAGAAAGAATCCCCAAAACTCTCTTTTAAAAACAAGCACTCATGAGCATCAGATAGCTCCCCGCTACCCCCCATGATGTACCATGGCAACAGATTACAGCTCTAACTGATCGTAACCACTCGCCCGGCTCAAAGGTGTGATTTCTGATTTCTTGCCTTGGTCACCATCTACGACCTATCACCATATGTGACATGATTTTCAGACCCCATCTGGTCTTTGATCGAATTAAACGTTAAGTAAGTCGCACCCGACCAAAAACGTTATAAACATCTAATTTCGGCTTTCTCCATCCCAGCTCACCATCTGTGGCTCTTAGTACAAGGACTAATACATTTAAAATGAGTCACGCTTGACTCAATATGTAACATCAAACTCAATACTTTTTAAACAATAGAAAACATCTTTTTCCACAATATTGTTTCCTGAAAAGTCGCCTTCAACAATAATATGAACACATCATGCATATTATTCCATCACACATCACTCACAAGAATATATATATATATATATATATATATATATATATACACGTAAATATATATATACATAGTCATTCGCTCAGGAATGCCTACTAATACCAACTATAGTTTGCAGTTAAACAAATAACGCCAAAACAATAATGGTAACTCCGTTAATAAATGAACCTTGTGAGATTACTCATCTCGAAATTTGCGTTGCGTCTTCAATAAAGAACAAAGCAGCCAAACTGCAAAACAACCGTCCAAAGGATACTTCGTCAAGTACCTAATCACAATTGGTTTCCACTTAGTAACAATTCACAAACGATTTAAGTCTGAAACCCCTGTTTTGAACTAAAATCCCCAAAGTGACGCCAATCGAGACAAAACCACATCCGAGACCACCCAATGTATCTAGAATACTTCTACAATCGATATGTCAAAATCACAAGTCGATCAGACGCTCAAATCCTCACAGATCGAATCATCAAACGGTCCGAAACCGTAAAAATCACAATATATTCATACGATCTCCAAAAATTGCGTATTATATATCAAAACGCTCGTATCGACGAGTAGATGATATATAAAACCAGAAACCATCCATTACATGGCCGGAAGGCCGCCAAAACGCCGCCACAGTCGGTGGTGCAACCACCACCGGCCAAAACTCAAAACTAGATTAATCCAACCGTCCAAAATGTCAAGAACACCAAATAGATCAACTTTAATACCTGGGGTTCAAGCCAACAAAGCCTAGATCGCCGCCTATCTCCGCCACAAGCCGCCGTGAACTGTTCACTTTGAGTTGATCTGATTCCAACGTGAATCGATCAAAACAAACACCATGGATCGCTCAGGAATGCTCCTACGAACTCACCGCTGGAACCATGAAGTCACAACGTCGCCGGAGCTATGTTTTCCGACCGGGTCAGAAAACACCAAACTGCGCCGCCTTGCTGCGCCGCACACGGTGGATATAGCCGCTAGAGGATGCCACAGAGACGACCGAAGGGAGGAGATGAACTAATATGGAAAGTTTCGTTGCCGGAGACCACCGGAGCTCTCCGGAAAAGTCGGGTCGGGTCAGTCGAAAAACAGGAGAGAGAAAGGAGGATTTTTGAGTTTCCGGAAATGGAAACTTACCAAAATGAAAATAGTTGCTTTCCAAATTTTCAAACGCTCATAACTTTCTCATACGAACTCCGATTTCCACATTCCACATATCCACGAACTCGTATCGACACGCTCTACAACTTTCGTGAAGGAAGTTTTTGGAGAATCTCAATCTATCAAAAGTCAACCTTAAAACCGCCCCCCTAAATCCACACTTTTTGAATAAAAAATCATCCGAAACACTTTCCACCCACGAGCCACGAAACCGTCCAATAACCACAATTTAGATTCCGGAAAACAAATACGAATTTCTGGGGCATCACAGATTCACAGCAGTAGCCCATTCGGTACCAGCATATTGATGATTAGGTGATTTGAGATTAAAGGATATTGGAAACTTAGTTCAAAAATGACCTTGTTTCTCCATTTCCATATATACCAACAAATGAACACAAATATTGAGTTCCATTGCAATTCAGAGCTAAAACTGACCTTGCACAGAAGATGAGCCATAAGCCAACCATTCCAACCCATCTGAAAAGTATTAGCCACGCAAGATGGTATATTGAAAGAATTCCATATCAATTGAGCAGCAAGGCAATCTCGAAATAGGTGAGCAAGAGTCTCAGGAGCTTGATGGCATAAAGGACAAGAGTTGTCATTGGTCAAATTCCTTTTGGCTCTTTGAACATTGGTTAAGAGTTTGCCATGGCAAACAATCCATGTGAATGTCTTCAATTTGGGAGGAAGCTGCAATTTCCAAATGAATTTCCATGGAGAGTTATCCTCACAATAAGATGCAAAGAAAATAGCATAAGCAGACTTTACACTAAAGATACCATCAGACTTATACCCCCAAATTTGTTTATCTTCTCCACATCCATCAAAGCCAAGAGGAATATGAATAATCTGGTCGATAATATGTTGAGGAAGACAAGTAGTTAATTTATCAATGTTCCAACCATGGTCATCCCAAAAGTTATAAATTTTATCAGCAGAATTAAAGGAGGCAGAAGGAAGAATATGATTCTGAAGGGAAAAAGGAGCTAGCCACATATCCGACCAGAAATTAATTCGTCTTCCATCTCCAACTCTCCAGGTCAAGCCTTGTTTAAGAAGATTAGCCCCATGAACAATACTTCTCCATGTACTGGAACAATCCTTGGGGACAACATAAGAGTCATCAACAAGATTGGCACTACGAAGGTATTTTTCCCTGTAAATTATAGCCCACAATCCAGAATCATTGTTGTGGAGTCTCCATCCAGCTTTTGCAAGCATAGCCTGATTCATATCAGATGTTTTTTTAATGCCCAAACCACCAAAGTTCTTAGGCAAACAAATAGTGTCCCAATTTATGAGATGAATTTTCTTCTTTTCGTCGTAGTCACCCCACAAAAAGTTCCTATTTAGCTTATCCAAATCATCACATTTAGACATCGGGAGCTTTGCAGTTTACATGGCATAATTGGGAATAGCAGCATTCACAGAGTGAATTAGAGTCAATCTTCCAGCAAAGCTTAAAATCTTACACTTCCAACTAGAGAGTCTATTTTGAACTTTAACAAGAATAGAGGCATATGTATATTTATTAACTCTTGAGTGGATTAAAGGCATACCAAGGTATCTTCCCAAATCAGAAGTAAGAGGGGAACCACAGATATTACTAATATTTTCAGCAATCTCAGTACTGGTATTAGGAGAGCAAAAAATGAGAGATTTTTTATAACTGACAGACTGACCTGATAAGGAACAGAAGATATCAAGACATTGCTTAAGAACATGGGCCTGCTTTTCAGTAGCTTCAGCAAATAGCATGAGGTCATCCGCAAAAAAGAGATGAGAAATCTTGGGGCCAGACTGGGATGCACTAACATCTTTCCATTCACCAATATCAACTGCAGATTGAATTGGATAGGACAATTTTTCCATGCACAATACAAAAATATAAGGTGAAAGTGGATCACCTTGACGGATTCCTCTATGAGCAGTAAAAGAATCAGTAAGTTCCCCATTAAAGCAAATCTGGAAGCTAGTAGAAGTTATGCAGTTCATAATAAGCTTAACCAGAGATGCAGGAATAAGAGCCTCATACAACACAGATTCAATAAATTGCCAACTTAGTCTATCATAGGCTTTTGATAAATCGACCTTCCAAGCAAAGAAACCTCTAAGACCTCTGGAATTTCTGAACTTATAAAGCAACGCTTGAGCAACCATGATGTTATCAGAGATATGGCGACCAGGTACATAACTAACTTGATTAGGACTAATCAAGCAATGCATCAGAGGCCTAAGTCTAGCAACGATTATTTTAGAAATCACCTTATAAACAGTTGTGCATAGACTAATTGGTCTAAATTGAGTCATGTTTTGGGGACCAGGGACTTTAGGAATAAGAGAGATGATAGTGTGATTCATACCTGCAGGAAAAGGATTATCAAATCTATCTCTGGACTTTTGAATTCCTCCAATCCTAGCAAGAAGCTTCTTTTTCCTCTAAAAAATATTTCCAAAGGTCTCAAAATTCCATTTTTTCAAAGCATGGCCAAGTTGAGCAGTTTTATCAACACTACCAGTTACAGCATTCCAAGTTGTGGAAACAAAATCCTCAAAATCATTATGTGTCAACCACGTGGCCTAGAACTTGAAAGGAATGATAGTCCTGTTAACAGTGTTGTTGGAATGTAGCTGAAGCAGTATTGGGCAGTGATCGGACTTTAATTTCGGCAAGTAACTTATGAAAGCCTCAGGAAAGGAACTCCTCCGATCACAAGTGCAGAAGGCTTTATCAAGTCTCTCTTTGATCCTATTATTAGTCCAAGTATGACAAGATCCAGAAAAACCCAAATCAATAAGACCATTATTATCCACCCAAGTTTTAAGGCCACCAAATCTTCCAGCAAACAAAACCAAAATTTTTATCAGCAAGAGAATAAAGTTCATTGAAATCTCCAATATAAATCCAGGGAAGTGGATTGTTGGAGAACAAATGATCAAGATAATTCCATGATCCACTTCTAACAGAGTTTGTAGGACTTGCATAGAGAGTGGTTAGCATCCAAGGAGGATGTCTAGGAATAGAAATTTTAATGGTAATGGCCTGGGAACTAGCATCAATAAAATTAACAGAAAACTTTGCACTATCCCATAAAAGCCATAAGCCTCCAGAAAAACCATTTGCTTCAACAATTTTATGATCAGTAAAACCAAGGGCCAAGAGAGTATTTTTAGCTTTAGCAAACTGAACCCTAGGTTCACACATAGCAAGAATATCAACATTATATATCTTAACAAGATCTACAATATCATATCTAAACTTCTCACTACCTGCACCTTTAGAATTCCAAAATAGAATTTTAATCATTTGAACAAAGTAGGAGAGTGGGATATAATCCCAAAGGTTAAATTTCAGCCATACCCTCTATACTAGAGAGCATACCGGAACTACCAGTAGTAGTAGTTTGGTCATTATCAGAAGTACTAGTATTCATAACAGGGTCAGAACAAAGGGGCATTTCATTATACACCCAATTTCTTGAATATTTAATGGAAAAAAACCCACCTATTATTTCTTTTCAATCTACACCCAATTATTGCCAACTAGGATAAAATATTAGATTTCATTTTTCAAAGAATTACACAAATTGCCATAATTTAAAGCAAACATAAATCAACTAACAAAATTAACGTCATCTTTAATACCTTAATTGTAGATCTTTTTTATTGGTCCCATTATTATCGCAATTTTCATTAAATTCATCATGATTGCTAGAATTATGGATCTTTTTTTACATGCATAATTTTCTGAATTCAAAAGTTATATAGATTTAAGTGGATGTGATATTTACTTTTTGATCATTTAAACTTTCTATTTTAAAAGGAACTTTCTGTTTTACTTGCAACCTAACCTAAAGGTAGAAGTTTAAAGTTTTTAACCCAACTAATAGATCGTATTTTTTTTTTTAAATTACAACCTAAAGTTAGACAGGTATGTTTAGCTAACTTGATTCCTAGAAATTTTCATATCAACCTATTTATTAGAATCATTTTTAACATCAACTTCTTTCTTAGGTAATCTATCATTGCGAGTTGACCATGTTTATTAGGTTGAAAGTCTCTATATTATACCTATATGTGTATACCTATATAATAAGCTAGGTATCTGATCATCAAAACACTTTTTCTAGTTAATTTGATTTCAAGTATGTATCTGATATATAGGAGGTTTTTTTTTTTTTTTTGTATGACACAGACATCTCTATATTATAAATTTTTTTCTTTTTTTTTTGTATCATACCTCTTTATTAGGTTTTCTACTATATTATACCTATGATTGTAGAAGATACGATCTTTTTTTAGCTTGAAGGTTTATGGTATCCAAGCCTCACTTTCATCTAATTACTTAGGTAAATTAGAAATGTAGTAGTTGAGAGTAAAAAGCTATCATGAGATTAATATGACAATATACCTAAAAAAAAGAAGAAAGTAATCCAAGAACAAGATACATACCTTACAATTAGAAATCTTTCGAGAATATAGAGAGGCACCGAATGTGAGCCCAAGAGTGAAAACACAATAACAAAAGTTTTTTTCCCATTTCTTGACCCCATCTTGAATATAATCCTTTTCTTTTCTTTAATAACATTTCTTTAGTTGTTCTTCATAGACACAAGCGAGAAGTATCATACCTGCTTGCCCCTCGCCCTTTCTTTCAAGCAAGAAAAACATTTTCTCCCAGTGATTGAATCCAAATCTCTTTCCATCTTTTGAAACAATAATTGACCCCATCAAGGAAAAGAAAATTGAAAATCTATTCGAAAAGAAAATACCTACATATAAGGAAAACAAGAATTGAAATTTGTGCTGGAAATGAACTACTATTGTAATGAGCATATGTAGAAATATATACTCAAGTCAGTAATCAAAATATAAAGTAAGGAAGAAATTAAGGACGTAATTGATTTTGATAATTAAAGTCCAAATGAATTGATTTTTTAGCTTAATATTTCAAATTCAAATGGATGATAAGATTAAGCAAGATACTTAATTTAACTCTCCATAATCAGAAGGGCATATTAGGTATATCAAAGAATGAGAAAAACTATTAATTATAGACATCTACTCTATATGGAAGGTTTGCTTATGTAGAATGGGTGTAAATTGAAAGAAAAATATCTATGGATTTTTCTCAATAGAAGCTTATATTTTTTGGTTTATATCTAATTTTCTCCATAACAAACCTGGTCACTGCAAGTATTACCACCTTGAGGAATATTCATAGGAGATGAATTAGAACCACCAAGCTCAACAATTATAGGAGGATTGTGTCCAAATGAATCAGGATTCTTCTAGGAGGAAGGAGAAACATGAGTACCATTGATCAGAGCATTTAAACTTGGAAATGGAGGTTTCCTGGCTGGATCATGCTTCAAAATAAAGTGTTTCTTGGGCTGAGGTGGGACGGAAGACTTAACATCTGATGTCTTAGTAGTATTAGTCTTCTTGATTCCAATAACAGCAGGAGATTTGTCATTAGTAATATCCTTAAGAGCCATATTGACTTTGCTGGAATTGATCACAGTACTCTTGGGTGGACTCGCAGCATAAATGGTTGATTTAGAAGTAGTCTCTTTGGTATTCTTACCCTTTCGAGCCAATTTCTCCTAAACCTTTTATCAAACCTTTACAATTTTTGGTTCAGAAGAACTCTCATGCTTGCTAACTTGATCATCCTGTATAAATGGTTCTTCCTGCATAGCATTCTCACCTTCAGCATTATAAGTTTGCAGGATAGCAAATCTGGAACCTGGTTTAGCAGGGGCAAGATTGCTAGGAGCTTTAGCATTGTTCATTTTTCTATTTTTATAGGACATTAACATCCAGGGTCCATGACCTTTGATGGGTGTAACAGTATCTAGAGAAGAATCTTTGGTTGTAGAGAGATGAACTAGAGTGTTGGTGTCCATGTCAGTAGGTTGAGAATGATCAGGGGGGTTGGTTGATGTAGTAGTATCAGTAGACTTTTCCACATTCATTGAATAGTCATTGCTGGTCCCAGATGCAACATTAGGTTCCTCATTCTGATATGGGCAACTAGCTTTCACATGTCCATAACATCCACACTTAAAGAAAATCATAGATATGCCTTTATACACCACATTATAAGCAATTCCCTCCACCTCCACAAATGGCCTCAATGGTTTCTGCAAATCAACTTCAATGCAGAGTCTGCAAAATTTGCCCCTAGATTGAGCAAGAGTAAGTTTATCAATTCTAACAACAGACCCCAAGATTTTACCAATTTTGTTCAATGTGTAATCCTTGAAATATCTCACAGGTAAACCCAGACAACCATTCTATTAATTTTATCATTGAAAGGATCAAAGTCCAGTCTCCATTGTTGAACCACTAAAGTCTGTCTTGCAATAATCCAAGGTCCTCCACACAAAGCATTATGCATATCTTCATCAAGGTTAAATTTACTATGAAATAATCATTTGGTATGTCAATTAGCTGCCAAGGACCTTGAGGGTTCCATTTACGAGTAAGACTATCCAGCATAAATTTCAAATCATTAACAGTGTTAGGCTTACCCATTAACTTGATAATCACAGCACATCGCCATTCCAGGTCTAATTTGTTTTTAACTCTCTACGAGAAGCAAATATTGGGTGCGATTTTACCATCAGAGATTTGATAATCATCTTCAGTCATTTCAAAATTCTCCACCGCAGCACAACCATAATTGCTAAGTGGGTTCAGTAGCCGAGCAACATACGTGTTCAATTTGGCAAGCAAATCAGGAATTGAGAAGTCAGATTCAGTAGCAGTAACTTTAACTGCTTGGAGCTTACCACAAATTTCATCACCAATATGAATACGCTTAAATGAAGAAGATGATTCTTCTCCATCGCTCCCCGAGGGCAAAGAAGGTGAAGATCGGTGAGGAAGCCGTCACCAGTGTAGTGGAAGATTCAGATGGAACCGACGCAGATTGCCGGAAAAATCAAGCACGAAGGAGGTGTGGTTGTGAGGATAGGAGTCGGTGAAAGATAGCATGTGAGGCGTGTTCAAAAGACGTAGACTAGCAATTGTTGAAGACAACTTCTTTTTCAGTGCAATAGTTTTTAATAATGTCACTTTCATTTAAATACCGACAAAAATTTCTTTGCTCTCTTTCTCTCCTAAGACAATTTATTTAATTGGAAGGAAAAAAATTCATGAATCATTAGATACTTGTGTTTTAACTTTTAAAACAAAAATTTTAAACATGTCAGCTATGAAGAGTTTTCTCTCAACAAATTGAATAAAAAAACCTAGGTCTAATGAACAGATTTTTGGTGAAAACAAAAAACCAAACCTAAGGTAGCGTTCACTAATAATTTCATGTCTATATTTTTATTTTTGAAAATGAATATAGGGTGAGAATGCATTTGGTATTTTGGTGACATATTTCTCAAAACGTAAAAAATAAAAATAATGTTTAAGTAAATCCAGAATATGTGTCTGGCCCAAACTCTAGGTTACTTAACTTAGTTGTAATAGGGTTAGGAATTAGAGATATTCTCGGAGATATTCATAGATATCCGATTAATTGTACGATAACTGTCCTTGTACAACTCTGATTCTATGTCTTGTAATCCTCTATATAAAGATGCCCCTATTATCAATGAAAGCATGACTCAATTCTCTCCCAATTTCAGTTTTCCTTAAACACGTTATCAGCACGAGCTCTAACCCTAGTTTCTAGAAGCCAAAAACCCAAAAACCTTCTTCCCGTTTGCTGCCATTCGCTGTGCACCTCTCATACGCGCCCGTGCGCCTACTCCTACTACAAGCCTTTGCCGCTACTCGCATGACCCTACAACACCGCATCCACCTAGCACCGGCTTCGACCAGGATTGCAAACCAGTTGCAATCCTAGCTTAGGATCAATAGCACATCTCTGCAGCCCAATGTCACAAGCCAACAAGCAGCACACCGGGGCTGCCCAGCCCACAACTTGCCAGCAGCAGCCCCGCGCCCCTCTCGTCTATCAGTTTCAACATGCAACTAGGATTGATAGCAGTCTGCAATCCTATAACAAGGATCGAAACCACGCTGCAATCCTACAAATCGGTTCGCCTACACTAGGATTGAAGTTTGTCTGCAATCTTATAAGTCTGTTTGCCTAGGACTGAAACTCGTCTACAATCCTGCAACGAGGATCGAATACTCTCTGCAATCCTAAGAGGTATGTTTTACTAAAGGTTCCCGTTTTTGAAGTTTTTATTATTTTTCTCTTCTTTTTCTAGGTGACTTGCAAACTGCCTTCTTCTACCCCCCTTTCTTCATCATAGGGGAGACTTAATTAAGCTGAACTGTGGGGGTTCGTGCTCACTCCAAGTTTAGAGCTTGTTGAGATCTCCAAACTTAGAGTTTGTAGAGAATTTCTGATCGACCACTTACGTCATTGTTTCGATCTAATCCAATATCTCTTGGAATTGAATTTCTTGGAAGCGATTACGCTCAGAAATTCCTAATTTTTTGAAAGCGATTACGCTCAGGAATTTTATATGTTTTCATGATAGCTTTTTCGCTCTGAAACTATCCCCTTTTCTTGTTCTCTTTCAGGATGAGTAACCTGAATAAATGAGACTTTGCTCCATTGGGAACAACTGGCTCTGGATATCATAGGTGGGTTCGTGATGTCGGCCAGCATCTCAAGGCCGATGGAATTCTGGATACGATTCTCGAGCCTAGCCAGGACATGCTAACTGTTAAGCAAGCTTAAGCTTTAGAAGCAAATAGAGAAGCCTTAGAGGCAAATAAGGAGAAAGCCATCATCCTAATGACTCGTCATATGGATGATTTGCTCCAGTACTAGTGTATGAATGAAGAAGACCCCAGAAGGCTGTGGGTCTCACTCGAAGAAAGATTTGGCAACGTCCATGACTCCCTGCTTCCTGACCTAGAAGTGAGATGGCATAGCCTCCGCTTCTGTGATTTCAAGTCAGTTCTTGACTACAACTCGGAAGCACTTCGCATTAGATCCTTAATGGAAGTCTGTGGTAAAGAGATCACAAATGAGATGTTGATTGAGAAGACTTTCTCTACCTTCCCCGTCTCTGCATTGATGGTTACTAAGAACTATCGAATCGATGTTACTGCAGGACGGATCACAAGGTTTCATGAGCTTAGTGGAGCTATGAATGTAGCTGAAAAGCATGATAACATCCTTGTGAAGAACTATAATTAGAGATCCCTGGAAACAGAGCATATTCCAGAATCCAATTATAGTCGCGCCCCTAAGAGAGGGAGCCAAGAGCGAAACCCTAATCTTAGGGATACTTCTGGACGTCCTAGTCCATATAATCGCTCTACTTGGGAAGGTAACCGCCAAAATAGGCGATCACGGAACCGAAGAAGTCAACGTGGAAAGAGAGAGGGAGGCAACACCTCTGGCCATGTTGGTAGCGCCACCAACACTAAGAGCCATCTAAATGACGCTTTTAAAGCGCCTCAATCAATGGAGTCTAAGCAAAGAGATGTATGTTCTCGATGTGGAGTATTCGGTCATTAGGCACACATTTGTAGAGCTCGTGAAGAAATTGTCACAGCCTACAGAAGCAAGAGAAGCACACTATGTGGAACAAGAAGATCATGAAGATGATCTAAAGTGAAGGGTTGAAGACTACAAATATGGCTGGGATCAATAGATCACCAATTCTATTTAAGTCTTTATTTTTCCAAGAGATGTAATAGGCAATTGCCATATACTTTGTAGTAAATGCCATTGCTTTAGTTTTTATTCACATAGGCTTATCCAACATAAGTATGATGTCTAGGAAGGTTTTGAGATAAGTGGTACTTAAGCGAGTTTTGCTCTACCGACATCTCTCTACTCACCTGGTCATATTTATTTTGGAGTTACGTACCGAAAGAAGTCAAACAACTACCATTGTTTTGCATTAGCTAGCATTTGGATTAGATTCTTCTAATGGTTAAGAGACAATGATGTACTCTGTTGGCTTATGAATAAAATTTTGAGTTCTTTTCATTATGACTTCATTTTGATTCTGAGCATATTACTTTGTGACTACGATGACTGGGCCATCAATATTAATTCAAGGACATGGAATAGACCAAGTTCCCCTTGCCAAATGGCACCTTGATTACTGTCACAAAAACTCTCTACGCTCCTAGAGTAAATCGCACCTATGAATAGCCAGCCAACGGATTCCATGCGAAAACGCATGTAGAGAACGGAAATGAGTTCCTTTGCAATGCCCCTAACGATTGCGAACAAAAGCGCATCTTAGAGAAGTTTATGTGTCTCTCTAGTGGACTTTATATCACTATTTGAGCTATGAAAGAAGATCTCTTGGATTTAAACACATATTGGCTTTGTCATGACAGGATAGGTCATCCTAGTCATGATATGATGATCCATCTACTAAAGACTTCACATGGACATCCTTTCTCTAGAGAGAAACGAAGCATGAATCAAAAGTTGATTCCTGGACTAAGTGTGACCGCCGCCGTCCACCACCAACCTAGGGCTGGCACAGTCCCTATCCATGACGCCATGGATGGCATCCATCATAATGACGGCGCCCTAGTTGATGCTGCAATCAGCAACTTTACTTCAAATAACGCTTCAGACACTTAGGCCCAACCAAAATCCTCATTAGTTGCTTCTAAAGCCTCTCGCTCATTTTACAAAGCCTGTTCCTTAGGGAAGTTAGGACTGAGACGGTCCTATGCAAAGGATATGAAAATAATCATTTTGTTCTTACAGCTTACAGAGAATCCGTAGGGATTCTGTGGACTACTTCAACCAACTTGCAGACGTTTAAATATATCATGATGTTGGTTGACTAGTAAACACGTTGATCACGTGTTGTGTCATTGTCCATTTGTAAATGCTGCTTATACTACACTCCTAGCACATACTATATAACAACTCGCTCACTCCCCGGGTCATCCTATTAAGTCAATTGGAATTGACAATGCTAGAGAGTTTACACCAAAGACTTTCGATGGTTATTGCATTGGGACTGATGTTGGACATCATATTCCCATGAACACACCGAATGGTCTAGAGGAAATGACTACGATGGTAGCCCGGACATTGGTAATGCGCACCAATCTCCATATATCCGCTTGGGGTGATGCAATATCTCATGCAGCTATGCTAATTCATCTACGACCCACTGCCACTCAATCTACCTCTGCGTTACAGCTAGTGACTAGATACAAGTATCGTACTTACACATCTTTGAGTGTGTCATTTATGTGCCAATTGTGCCGCCACAGCGCTCTATGATGGGTCCTTACAGACAAATGCGAAACTATGTTGGATTTGAGACTCCAACAATCATCCGCCACTTAATGCCCTTGCAAGGCGATCTCCTTACCTCTAGATTTGCGGGTTGTCACTTTGATGAGACAGTCTTCCCGTCGTTAGAGGGAGATAAGAACACAGATGTTCAGCAGGAACGACATGAATTGTCGTGGCATGTCCCCACTATGTCTCATCTCGATCCCCAATAAAGTGACAAGATCATACATATATGCTGCAAACATGCCTGCAAGGAAGGACGTCCCTACTAGAGGACGTAGCGCCACCCTACATGGAGGTAGGCATGGCGCCAACGCCAAAGAAATTGGCACTCTGGCATTATAGCCCTTGGCCCCAGCTAGGATGCATGATAGGCCCGTGGATTCGAAGGATACTTTGGCACATTCCTATCCTTTGATCATTGATCAAGACTCAAAATCCGTCTCATGAGAATCTTCCAGGTTATGGTTATCGTTGGGGGACGCCTTAACGTCAGAACCGATTCCTGAGAATATAGAGCTCTTTGAAAATTACACTAGTGTACATGAGACATGGGATAGAAACTTCATCATAATTGATGATGTAGTTGTGCATTTCGTTGCGTATGAGTCTGTTAAGTCCGATGATATCGAACCACGCTTCATTGATGAATGAATGCCAACGTAGAGAAATCTGGCCTAAATGGAAATATGCGATCCAGGTTAAGATGGATTCTCTAACGAAGAAGAAGGTTTTTGAGCTAGTGATGCCAACACCTCCTAACATAAAACCTATTGACTAATGGGTCTTCGTTAGAAAGTGTGTTGAGAAAAAGAGATAGTAATCTCGCTCTAGAATCGACTACGATGAGACATATTCTCTCGTAATGGATGTCATTGCACTCCACTACCTTGTCAGTTTGGTAGTTTCCGAATAACTAACTGAACATGCAGCTTACGAATGTGGTCACTACGTATCTCTATAGGGATCTAGATACGAAATATACATGAAGGTTCATGGTGAACTTCATTTACCTAAATCAAGTGGCTCTAGACCACAGAGCGCGTTTACAATAAGGTTGAAACGCTCACTAAAGTGACTACTTGATTGGGAAGAGATATGCCCGCACGTTTCCATAACAAGTTTCTGATTCTATCGCGGTTCATGTTGGACATGATCTTCATTGGAAGCCCTTAAAGAGTTAAGGGAAACCGCTGAACACTTGAAATCCAAATTTGAGATGAAGGATTTTGGGAGAACACGATTATGTCTCAGTTTGGAACTTGAGCATCGTGTTGATAGATGCTTAGGCATTTTGACAAGGTCAAACCTTCAAGCACCCCCATGATCATCTGTAGTCTTGATCCGGAAAATGATCATCTTCGTCCAAAGGATGATGACGAAGATGTGCTAGAGGCAGAAGTGCCTTACTTAAGTACAATAAGCGCATTATTGTACTTAGCTCAATGCACAAGACCGGACATCTCATTTGCAGCGAACTTGTTAGCTAAGGTATAGCTCTGCGCCAACGCGACGCCATTAGATTGATGTAAAAGAAATCTTTCGATACTTGAGATGTACGATTGATATGGGCTTGTTCTATCCCTACATAGAGATGATGGATTCGGACCCATCACATACTAGGAACGCCGCCAACACTGGCCTGCGTCCTCTATCCCCATCCCAAAACGACATAAGTGTTTTGGAAGGTTTTGCTGATGTTGGGTATCTCTTTTACCCACACAAAGGTCATTCCCAAACTGATTAAGTGTTCACCATGGGTAAAGACCATGATGAGGTCTACATAACAGAACCTAGTCGCTAAATCTTCGAACCATGCAGAGATCATTGCTCTTCACGAAGTGGTTCGTGAATGTATATGGGTTGGATCCATAATTACGCATGTCCGAACAATTGTGGTTTGAAGTCTACCATAGATGAGCCTACGAGCATTTAGGATAATGTTGCTTGTTTTGAACAAATGAAGCAAGGCTACATCAAAAGCGACAACACCAAAGATAATCAGCAACAACAGACTCTCCTCAAAATCAAAGTGAACTAGGTTCGATATGAGGATGGTGTGGCATGTTTGCTCACTAAGTCATTGCCTAAATTCCACTTTCGAGAAACATATTGGTAGCATCGTTTGCGGAAGTTATCCGAACTCATGAGACCGTAGTCCTCAGGGGGAGATATCTACATGTAGGGTCTTGAAATGTGAAGGGTGTGTTGTGGTCTTTTTCCCCTTCGACCGAGGTTATTTTTGTCCCACAGGGTTTTTGTTACTCGACAAGGTTTTTAATGAGGCAACGAGATGAGCACACGTTTGGGCGACACAAGGGAGAGTGTTCAAGTAAATCTAGAAAATGTGTCTGGCCCAAACTCTAAGTTACTTAACTTAGTTGTAATAGGATTAGAAATTAGAGATATTTTCGGAAATATTCATAGATATCCGATTAATTGTACGATAACTTTCCTTATACAACTCTGATTCTATGTCTTGTAATCCTCTATATAAATAGGCCCCTATTATCAATGAAAACATGACTCAATTCTCTCCCAATTTCAGTTTTTCATAAACAAATAAAAAATATTTTTAATTTTTCTTCGAAGAAATTAAAAATAACAATTTGACATTTACACTTTTTTTATCTTCCCGTTTAAAAAATATAAAGAATAGTTTTTCACACTCAACTACTGAACATATTTTTAAATTTAGAAAATATAATTTAATTTTCTTTTTTCTTTTTTTTTTGCCTAAAAATGGTTTTCATAAAATTATTTTCAGAAAGGTTATATGTTTTTATTTTTATTTTTATTTTTCCTTACCTGCAGAACGTTTGAGAAGTTCGATAAAAGACAAAAGCTTGAACCTAGAGCGGTAGAGACAGGAGATAGCTCGGATGCCAGCTCAATCTGGTTTAGGAAGAAATTAATATTATTCTAATGATAGAATGTCACTTCTAGTGGGAGACCAAACTAAGAGACAAGGCAAATATAAAATGACACGAGAGGCACGAAAAGGGAGGAACTGTGGACCCAATCGTGTTCCACGTGGACTCTAGTGTCGTGGAGACACGGAAGATGTGGCGGATGTTCTGGACGCTGTAGATGGCGGACCACGGCGTTGAAGACTTGAAGCTGCTTTGCATTGCCGCACATGCTCTTTGGAATATGACCCAAACACCAACAAAGGTTCCAAACACAATGCAACCACCTCCTTTTACATTTTCATAGTTAAATTAAATTACTTATGAAAAATAATGCTTTACGAAAAATTGTCTACTGCACAGGTGTACCTATATCTGCTCAAGGTCTCCAGATTTGGAGGAACAGTCTCTATTTAACTTCTTTTCTTTTTTCATTTAGTTTAGATCAGTTTAGTACAGTTATGGGTTTTTCGTTGTAGTTGTTTATTTCCTTATCTTCTCAAAATAAAAAAAAATAAAAAAAATTAAAAACTTATATTTAATTCACCAATAAGATAAATTATTGTTTTGCAAACTCTTATTGGTTAAAATATGTGAGTTCCATGGTCCAGCAGTTCTTAGTGATGGTAGTGATTTAGTTCGTACGAGTTTTTTTAGGTTTTTGTTTCTTTTGCATTGTGTGGATTTGGATAATGGCTCAACCCTAATTTGAGTTGTGTGTGTTTTTAAGTTGCTAGTACAACTTTTGTCCATCTTATTTTTGCATATTGAGCTCATTGTTGTTACTGTTTTGTTGAACTTAACATCCTTACTAACATTTTTTAATTTAGTTCAAAATTTATATAACGAGCATTATTAGTTTGACTTTACCGTTCATTTTTTAGAAATAAATTAAATTCATAGTAGTTTCTACGAATAAAACACTACCATGTTGATTGATTGAAAATTTAAAATATGAGTTTTTTTTTTTTTCTGGAAAGGAGTTATTTAGTATCTCTAACACGAGTTGGTCTTATTAGTAAATCCCTTATAGTTGCTTTAGATAGGTCAAAAGATGTTTTAACTAATGAAGTGGTGAATCTCAAGGATTAGCTAGGTTTTGTTTAATTGCTAGATAGCTTGCAACCGCATTTTTAATCCAATTTTTCCCCAATGCTGCAGCTGATGACTGCTTCCTTGTTAATGGTTAACAAAAGAACAGCTTGATTATATATGGTTGTCATCGAGCGTGATTCAAATGAACAATTTGTTTGTGTTGGAGCATAAATTAGAGATAGAGAACATTGAATATTCATAAATGATTGATCATAAAAAATTTCTTGTGATTTGTTCATGTATTCTTGAAGGGTTAAAACACTAACTGAATAACACGATTTAAGTTATTTATAGAAAGAGAAAATGTCCAGATTGTGATAAATATAAATATGTCAACCCAACGACTATGGATCGAATCTACTTATTTATTTTTATTGAGTTTATTGATTTATAATCCCTCATTTGATATCAATAAACCATCTAGACTATTGTTCGATTGGATTGACTCAGATTCCTACTTATTAGTAAGTTTAGCCGTGACTCATAGAAACCCTGATTTCATCCCCTAGTGAAAGTATCAACTTCAAATTAAAGTTCAACGAATTGACTGGTCTGATTGAATTTCATCCTACGACTCCACATCGGCCAATGGCCTCTAGTAATGAAAAAGAGAACAATCTACGAATGGATGAGTTAAACAATTGTGTAGTGGGTGTGATATATGAGTGACACACTGTAGAGCTCGGATCTCAAACAGGTAAGACTCTCTTTAAGATTCATACCAAAAGGAAAAGTCTTAGATAGGAGGAGGGGCCTCACTATCCTCTATATTCTGGAAAATAAAGTGGGGATATAGTCTTTGAAGTTAGCACAAATCTGACATTTCCAAGTGTTTAATATTTGGGTTTTAATTAAAGATGAAATTTTTTGAATGTGAAACTGCAAAAGAGGAAAGGTGAATTCCAGAGAGTATTAGAAAAAGAAGAAGCATTTCAAAGAATGCAGAAGGAAAAAAGGGTTAGAAATTTGTGCTAAAGTTCCTTTTTTGGATCTATATTATTTGAGCATGCCTTGATATTGAATCCAAGGAACAAGCATCCAAGGTTAAAATTGTTTAACATGTTACCTTGTACTCTAATATGTGGTCAAACCCAACTAACAGTTTACCACTGTGATGGTCATGGTCATGGTCATGGTCATGGTCATGGTCATGGTCATTGTTAAAAATGATTGTTTCTATATGGTCAAAATGATCAAAGTCATCAAACAAATGGGATCCCATTCAAAGGGTTTAGGGTTTAGGGTGTCTTAGTCATGCCCTATGGAATAAGATGCATGGTGGCAAAAAATTTACCGAAGTACAAGTTTGAAGTGACATGCTAAGTACAAGCTTTGTTTGACTGCAAAGCTAATTTAACAACTTCTTGTGCTTAGTTTTTACTACTGTGATCTTGCATTGGATGACCAAATCCCATCATTAAATGACTAGTGTGTCTGTGTGTGTGTGTATATATATATAAGAATCTATCTGCATTCAACCTGCAAAAAGAAAGCTTAAATTCCAAGTTTCAATTTTCAAACTAGGTAAAGCCTAGTCGAGGAGCATCTGGGTTTTGGACCTTAGGAAATGGATCACTAGCAATTCTAACCCTTTAAAGTAGTAATTTCCATGATTCATGTCCCCCAAAATTTAAACTTAGTAAATAATCAACAGCATTCTCAAGGAAAAAAGATATAATGTGTATTGACTGAGGCTGTCATTTCCATTATGGAACGTCATACTCATTAATCATATTGGTATAGGGCATCTAAAGCTATAAACTATTCTTTCTCTAATTAAGTGTCCTGATCTAGTAGGGTAAACAACAGTCATTGCTGAATGTTATGGAAAAATTTTGTACTTTGGATTTCATTTGTCACATCCGAAAAGGAGGTATGTAAACGCTCCTAAAAGTGAAAAAAAAAAGATAAAGTTCATCTCTTTTTGGGATTTTTTGCCACTATAAAGACAACCCTTTAATTTCCTCCACCACAACTTTTGATAAATACATGATACATGCATGTGTTACTTGCGGGTATACATTAGGTTAAGGCTAAATCAATGGTGGATTATCTGTAAATGTTTTTGCTTAAACTAGAAAATTAGTGGGTTATGCGCAAGAATATTTATTTGGTTTTTTTGTCCAAAAAAAAAAAAAAAATTCTTTGGTTTTTTAAAGAAAATGGAGGGATTAAATAGATAAGTTTCTTTGGCAGCGGGTAGTGTGCATTGGTTATGAATGTGACATTCTATCTTATTCTAGTGCTAGAGCCAAGGTTTATGTTAGGAACTCTGTACTTGATGATGATTTATCATTACGTCTAATATATTTAGCAACTTCGATGTCTAGGTCTTAGTTTTTGTTTTCCTTCTAATAGAAAATAAAGAGTATATAAATGAAAACCTCATAAACCATAACTATGAAATCTAAAAGCAATGTCCTTAGCGGGGAAAAAGAAAAATTCTAAAAGCAATGTGTATTAATCAGCGAACTATTTAGTTTATAGCAAATTACCACTACCTACACTTTTAGTCCATAAATTACCATCAGCAAACCTGTTTTTTTTTAATTCTCATGTGTTAGTGTGCAAGGTATTATCCCTTGCGGTCAGATTCCTTCCATTTTTTAATTATTTCTACTGACAAGTAAATTACGAAACTGCCCTTGTGATTTGAATAATGTAAATTAATACTGCTGAATGGCAGTAGCATTATGAAAAAAGAATATCTCTATATTCCATCTTTGTTTTTCTTAGAAACAACTCATTTATTTAATAATTTCAAAAACTATTTGTACATATTTCAATATGAAACTTGGACACTATCATTTATCTCTGGCTTTGCTACTTCCGCATACAAGCAGTAGTGTACTGAGGATTAGTAGTATGTCACCCCAGCAGTATACTAGCCCCAGTAGTATACTGACCCTCAGTAGTGTACTGATCCACAGTAGTGTACTGGCCCCCAGTAGTATACTGTCCCCCAGCAGTATACTAGCCTGGCCTTCTCGTGTTTGCTCACTTCAGCATTGCTTTCATTAGCTCCATCCTAATCCAATAAGAAAGTACCATAAACCCAAAACTAAAGCATTACACAACACCACCAATCCAATAAGAAAATATCATAAACACAAAACTAAAGCTACGGACCCTCAATACAAAACTGAGAATCCACCAAATACAGGGAAAACAAATTGAAATTCAATTTTATTCAGCACCAATTATTTGGTCATACTTTCAGATCAAAAACCAGTGAAATAGCTTACCCATGCCAAAACCTGTGACAACATGAGGCTAAAGGTACTGACCCTCAGAATTTCTCAACCAAATATGGATTCGCAGCCTTGCTTAGCCGGATTCTCAACCTCCCTTCGCCGGATTCGCAGCCTCAGTTCGCCGGTTGCTTTGCAGCCTCGGTTCGCCGGATTCGCCGCCTCGCTTCGCCGGATTCGATCTTGATCCAGATCCAGATATGTTCTCTCTCTCTCTCTCTCTCTCTCTCTCTCTCTCTCTCTCTCTCTCGTCTGTCTTCCTCTATTATGTGTGTTAAGGGACATTTTTGTCAGTAAAAAAAAAAAAGAATTTGCCCACGTGTCCACATAGACTTTATGAGCTCACCGCATGAAAATAAGACCCGTGGACTCTGCGCGTGGCAATTATTTGAATGAGTTTGTAGTTATCGGTAATTTGCTCATTTAGTTTATTAAATGGACTAAATGTCAAGGGTTGTTCACCTAAGTGATAGTTTTTAAGGGATTGTAAGGGACAAACAAATCTAATAACTAAAAATAAATGCACAATTTTAAATTGTTGTAATCACAACATGTTAAATTTAATATATGTGATTGAGATGCACTAGTCCCTCACATTCCCTTAAAACTGTCTCTTAAGTTATCGAAACTAACTAAATGCCTTATTGGCGAAGGAAAAGAAAAAATAGAGAGAGAAAAATCTATGTGAAAATGTTATGTGATATGAAATAAATGGATGTCTTTCACTTAAAAAAAGGTTAAAAATTGGTCTCATATTTTTGTTAAATTCTAGAAAACTCGACCTAGATACCTAAAATCACTTGAAACGGACTACAAATCCATAGAAATGTATAAAATTGTAAGTATTGATTTAGAACACATCGCACACCTTTTCACCATTAAATCAAAAGAAGTTTGTGAATTCAAGGTGGGCTTAACCAAATTTGGTTCCTACAACCCTAGCCACTACATTTTTTCTCAGCAACACCTAAACCCTAAAATCCAAAAACCTCGTGTTTCCACCTCTTGCTTCCTTCCTCCCACCGATGTCGTTGGTGGATGAGATTGAGGTGCGTCTGGCATCGTCTGTGGCACTACATGAGGGAAAATGCCCTGTTGATCTGCACCCCTCCAAGGTAACGAGACTCTAGTGATCTCAATCACTTTTGGTAGGCAAGCTCTTAACTGCTCGAGTCTATTCCAAAGGTTCTTTCAAAGGCATGTTAGGCGAGCATGGCGTTTAGCTGGAAGATAAATTCAGGATAACAGTGATAGATAGCAGTTCTCATTTTTTGACCCTTCATATTGACCTCGGGTCTTGAAAGGAGGTCTTTGGAGATTTGAACAAGCTATTGTGGTTCTGGCGCCGATGGAATTCATCTCTCTAAATACATTAGGGTTTTGGGTTCGTATCAGTGACATCACCCTTACGTTTCAGAGCAATCACTGCATCAGGCTAGTGGGTAGCTCGCTGGTGGTTGAAGATGGGGTTGATTTGCACCTCGATTTCTTCTTTTTGAGAATTTAGTTAGTTGTCACCCAAGTAGGATTTTTCTGTTCAAACCCACCTCTGTCGGAAAAGTTGAAGACTCGGCTGCGACATATATAGATCACTGCTATTAGGGTTTCCCTTGCAACTAGGGTTTTCGGGTAAGCTGGAGCTTAAACTAAAGGATATTGCTGTTGGGCTGGCTTATAGTGCAACTAGGCCTAAACTCCTTTTCAAGGCCCAACTTCTATTTGTGGTGCCACAACTACTGTCCTCAACGATTTCGGGTGGCTTCGCTATGCCCAAATCCCGTAAATAGGTTATTATCAGAAAATTGGAGGAAGGTGCATCCTCTCCACGTTGAAGTTGCCAGAGAAGACAACGAGAGGGTGTGCTTGAATCTTCTCTTAAGAAACTAAGCCTAAGCTTGGCGATAATTTTGATGTTGTGAGTATGGGGTTGGAGATGGTTATTGTTCCCCAACTGGTTCCTAAGAAGAGGGGAAGGCCATAAGGCCTCTATTGTAAAGATAACTTATGTGAAGGTGAAAGGGGTGCCCAAGAACAAGAAGACTGCTGTGCAGAAGAAGAAAAAGGTAGGGGAGCTTTCATTCAGCTTTCATAGTGACTCTGAGAATTCCAACCCCACTGGGAATGAGATTGTTCTTGCTTAGCTTATGTCACGGTTGTCTAGTCTATCCTAACTGGAGATGTTCTGTGAGTATTCTTAGAAGTGTTGCTTACTTTTCAAACCACAATTGTGTGCTCGGCGAGAGTAGGTAAAAGTCTATATTATTCTTTGAAGGCGAATTTCTTTTGTTAGTTTTAGACTTTTTGCTTTAGTGCTTATGGAGTAGTTGTATATCAATGTCATGAACTGGTGTATGTCCAATTCCAACCGTTTTGGTTGTTTTAATTAATACAATGAACTGTTTTTTTTTTACTCATAAAAAAAAAAAAAACCAAGGTTGGCTTAAACTCTCAGACAAAACTAAAATGTTTGATTTAGATATTTCAATACGGTCAACAAATGGAAAACAAGGTAAAAAAGTAAAAATAAGGTTCTCTTGTTATAAGTTGTAACAGAAAGATTGTGTCAGAAAAACAGTCATTACTTTAATTTTATATATGAAACGGACAGTTTCAACAATCAGTTACCTCGTAGCTGGGTACACACATTAGCATGAGACAAAGAGACAGTCTCGTGACCGTTTGACAATCTTATTTACAATTCTATCCTAGTAATTTCACCCATATTACTCCCCCGAAATTATATGTTATCATTTGCATCTCTTTTCGGAATTTCTGAATATTTTTTATAGTATTTTTTACAAACAATGAAATTTCTCTTATAGCAATAATAATATATATACTAATATACATCATGATCTGAATATTAATATTAATAGAAAAACCATTATGATAAGCATTTAGTGAAACATGAGCCCAAAAAAAAGAGTTTAGTGAGAGATAAAACTATAGCATAATCTCACTCAAAAGAGGGCATAAGACATTGTATATTGTAATCCAAAGTTCATAACAAATATCATAATAAGAAAGAACGGGTTTTGTTTTAATGTAGTTGGATATGATTGATTGATTCCATACACATGCTCCCACAAATGACATTTACCAGGCAGCAAAATTAAATGATGGAAATAAAAACAGAGTATATTACCCAAAAAAAGAGAGAAAAGAAAGAAAAAAAAACAGAGTAGGTAGCATTACAAAATATAAGCATACAGTGGTGGTTAAGCAAATTTATTAATGGATTCAATATTGCCATGAAAAATTCATTAAATCCTTCTTCCCACGCACACCTTTTAAGGCATATTCACTCCTTGACAAATCAATACATCTATCACAACAAGATCTTGCAATTTTTGCGATTACTCTTTCCTTTGTCAAATCCCAAATCCCGTTCTTCCTGAATCCTGATTCCGTATTGCATTGTGTCCTTCACCGTCTCTACTCTACTCTCTCTCTCTCTACTCTTCTCTCTCTCACTTTACCCTAAAAAGAGCCACTCATTTTCTTCATAAGCACCTCTCAAGCAGCAGTCTTTTCAGCCCAGGCTTTAAGACAGAGAGACAGAGAGAGTGAGAGAGACCAGAGAGGAGAAGAGAGGGGTCTGAAATAGTCCTATTGGGTTCTCTTCATTTTGGGGTTTTGGCCTTGCATCATATCCATTGTTCTTTCTTCCCCTGTTGATTCTTTATTTGATTACAAGGTTCAATCTTTATCATCTGTATGCACTCTCATGAACACAGACTAAATATACAGATAAAACCCAACTCAAAGATCGAGTCTTTTTGTGTTTTGGTTTCATAGTGAAGAGATTTTCTTAATCCCAAGTGAGGGAGAGAAAGAAAGAGAGAGTTTTTTTGTGTCCCTTTTGTTCTTGTTGCAATGGCACCCAGTTTTGACTGTGCAGTTTCAAGCCTGCTTTGCGCAGAAGACAACCTTTTTTATGACAATGATTTTGGGTCTTTGAGGGTTGAGGTTGAGTCTGAGGAGGTTACTTGGAATCGTCACAGAAACAATAATCAAAACCGGGGCTTTGATAATGATGAAGAAGATGGGCTGCCATTGCAGAGTAGTGATGAGTATTTGGCTTCTATTATTGAAAAGGAATCACACCACTTGCCTCGTGTTGATTACTTGAAGAGATTGCAAAGTGGGGATTTGGACCTTGGGGCTAGAAATGAGGCTGTTGATTGGATTCAAAAGGTGGGTTTTTTTATTTTTTGGTTGATTTAAATGGTTGTTGAATCATGCATTTCTTTCCTTCATGAGTTATATGATGAGTATTATCATCGATCAGAAAAAGTTTTGATCTTTACACTGTTTTTGGGATTCAAAGAAATTAGAGGCTATTTTGCAGAAGAATCCTAAATTATATCTTCTTGTGTTTTAGGGTGTTTGATGGTAATGGGTTGGATTTGTCTTTTGTTTGGACATCTCATTATGTAATCCCACAATCTTATTTTGGTTTGCTGGAGAATCTTTTCTGTTTTGCTTTTGGGGCCAAAGCCAATTGGATATTTGATATGTGTTTTGTGGTTTTACACTTTACCCTGTTCTAAGCTGTAAATGCCGAGGAGCAGAGTCACTCAGCTAGCAAATTCTGACTTAACTTCGCATTGGCTTTTATTTTCTTCTGTTTTCTTATGAACCGTCTCTACTCAATCTTTTGTTTGATTACAAGTTATTGATGAATTGGTTACATTGTTCGACAGGCAAATTCCCATTTCAGCTTTGGACCTCTGTGTCAATATCTATCTGTAAGCTACTTGGATCGCTTCCTTTCGGCCTATGAAATACCTGTAAGTGGGGAATAAGAGGACTGACTTAGTGCATTGTGTGTTTTATAACATCAAAGTCCATTGCTAATTGCATCTATTGTTTTCTGCCTAAACCAATATGCAGAATGGCAAAGCTTGGACTATGCAATTGTTGGCTGTGGCATGTTTGTCCCTCGCAGCCAAAATGGACGAGATTGATGTCCCACTCTCTCTTGATTTACAGGTTAGGCTTGGTCTCAATTTCATTTGATCTTTCTTAAACTTTCTGATTTAGTTGTTTTGAGTCCTAAAGATTTAAGCTTTCAACAGGTGGCCGAGTCAAAATATGTATTTGAGGCTAGAACTATTCAAAGAATGGAGCTACTGGTCTTGAGCACATTGAGATGGAGAATGCAAGCAGTTACTCCAATCTCATTCATAGATTCCTTCCTAGTCAAGCTCAATGAGGACAAAATCCCACTTAAAGCTTCAATCTTTAGAGCAGTTCAACTCATATTGAGCACAACCAAGGGTACCCAATTTTTCCTTCTTGCTAAAATGTTAGAATTTCTTTTAGTGAAGTAATGAAATTGTAGTACCCAGTTTCCCATTTTGCTAGAATGTTATAAAATTATTGGTGAGATAAAGAAATTGTTGTACCATTATGAAAGAGGGGCTGATGTTTGTGGTGGGTGGGAATTCAATGCAGGAATTGACTTCTTGGAATTTAAACCATCAGAGGTTGCAGCAGCAGTGGCAATATCTGTAGCAGGAGAAAGCAAAGCATTAGATGACACTGAGAAAGCAATCTCTGTGCTCATCCAACATGTCGACTTAGAAAAGGTACATAAATCATTGATGACTTTGGCTTTTGCTCTTATCATTTTGGTGTTGATTACAAATTTATACAATCACATACAAACATCAAACATGATTACGAATACATTAATTTGTTTTTGGTTTTGGTTTTTGCAGGAGAGAGTGGTAAAGTGTGTAAATGTGATTCAAGATGCTGGATTAATGAGTGGGGCCTTCAAGAATGGTAGTGGTTCAGTGCAGTCTGTGCCACAAAGCCCCATTGGGGTGTTGGATGTTGCATGCTTCAGCTATAAAAGTGATGATCACACCACAGTTGGGTCATGTGCAAATTCTTTTCATAATGGCTCAGACACCAAAAGAAGGAAGCTAAACAGACCCTATGAAGTGGAGTTATAGAAGCAGCCAAACTATGGGGTTTAGGGTTTCCATTAAGTAGATTGTTGTTGTTGTTGTGTTGATGAGGAGATTGGTCAAAGAGGAAGGGAAAAAAAAAACATAGACAGTGCCGAAATCAAAAATGGGGGTGAACTGAGAACAAAAGATGAGAGAGGAAGGAATTGAGTAAGTTAGGTCATGGGCTGAGGATGGAAAATGGAATCAATATGTCTCATGCTTTTGGGATGAAGAAGAACCTCTCCAGCTGTTAAATATTAGACTTCTTAACAGCAAGAGACTGTGAGTAGGGAAAAAGGAGGGGAAGGAAGAAGAAAAAAGTTTATAAGCTGGTGCTGTTTGTGAGAGATATAGTTTGTTTTTATGTTTTGGGAGTTTTATTGGTTTAGGAAAAGAGAAAATATGGAACATTGAAAAAAGTATTTATATGATTGCAGGAATTTAAATAATTCTTATGTTTCTTTTGTCAGTGATTTATTCTTTTTATTTATTTTTGTGAAATTAAGGGTATTTAATTTTAGTGTCAGGGTGACCTGGTTGTGCTTTGGTTCTGTTTGACTGAATGTCTATATTAGACCGTGGGGCTAATGGGGTCTGCAGCTTTGGTGATAAAGTGTGCTGTGGACTTGGAACTTTGTGAGTGCTATATCCTAATCATCCATTAAAAATTGAAGGGAAAAATGGTGACCAATTGACAATCATTGTCAGAGTTACAGAGGTAATAGTAATACTGTGATAGATAATGACTGATCCGCCAGCCTAACATTTATTAAGGGAATGTTATTTGCACTACCAATTTTTTTTATTTTTTTTATTTTTTTTGTCTAGAAATGCAGATGACATTAATATTATGAGATTTACCTTCTTTAAGAAGTGCAGAAATAGGAGATGGAGCTGCACATAAGATTTCATGTAAAAAAATTGATTCTTCCTAAATTCGTAAGCTCTAAGTTAAGGTCAGTTACTTTAGTATTATTTGCTCTAATGAAATCTAAGGACAATTATATCAATAATTACATAGATGTATGTGAGGCTCACGTATGCGAACACACATGAATCTCGCATACATTAATCTTTACAATTACCTGTTATGTGCATATTCACTATTCTAAGTATTTTTGTAGTTTAATTATTCAAAAGGCACCCTAAATGCAAATCAAGTCAATCTGGCCTACTTTTGCAAATGATTTGATGCAAGGAAGAATCAAAGAAGTGTCCACAACAATGAACATCATATTATATAATCAACGCAACTTTAGGATCTCCTTGGATTTTCTGATTAGACATATAAAAATGAAAAATAATATTTCATGTTTGGTAACCAAAATTTTGGGAAAAGATTAATCTCTATGAAGAAAAAGATGCACCAAAGAGCAATTAGCCACTTCATTTTTTTTTTCCTATATTTAAGAAATTGAATTCTTTCCCTTGGATGAGAAACTTCTTTATTATTGCTTTTTGGTCAGAAACTCAGAACCTTAAAAGAATAACTTATCCTATGTATTATGCTCAACGAGAAACCACTTGTCTTACAGCATTTACTGTGTCATGTGCACCTAGAATTTTACTACTGACACTGGTGAGTGTCATATCACCTATTATTAAAGAAATTACAATGTGGGAAGCATTATTCCCCCAGAATAGAAAATTTGTTAGATGGTTAGTCAGCTGGGTATTAAATTAAGCAAGAGGTTTGACAATCAATTCATATATGCAGTACAAGACCAACAATTTGCAGGATTTAAGATTTTTAGTGACAGATTATGAGATTTAAAAGTTGCACAAATAAATAAAAAGAAAAACAGAGTAGTAGACTGTAAATCTCTGATCAATAATGTGTCATGAGACATCTGTTATCCAATAAGTAATGTCGATTTTTATTATTTAAAATAGTAGAAAATTCTGAATATGAATAATGAAAAATAGATAGTATTGAAATTAATCAAATAAATCAACCATGGTCCAATCGATTCAAATTGAAATTTCAAAAACACTAATTTGCACGATATAATGTCAAAATCATTTTGATAATTTGATTGATGCATGAAATATGAAGGGGGAAAAAACAAAAACAAAAAGAAGGAAAAACTGTAGAAGGAATTATTCAAGAAATCTTTGGAAGCAAGCACAGGTATGGTAAACTTGTCGCCAAGTGTTCTATTGGGTTGGACCTGATTGCTCAGACAATCATTTAAGATGGAAAAGACAATTCACTGTGATTCAGAACCCACAAAAATCTAGATAATATCAGTCTTAAAAGCTGTAGATGAGGAGGAATAACAAATACTCCTGAAAAATGTTTAATGAAAAAAAGGAAAAAAAAAAAGAAGAAGAAGACGATGGATAGATGGGATTTCACATTATTGTTTATCCTACAACTTAAATTTGAGTGAATTATCTTTCTTCCCAGTTTCACCGACCAAAGAGGGTTGTGAGAATCATTGATTTGTCCAGAAACTGAAGATGTGCATAAGACCATCTGCCATGGTACCCCATAACCCTATACCCACGGTAAGCTATTCCACGTTTTCTAAAAAAAAAATTTGCCGTATGACCTTATGTTCGAGCCATATATAGCTTTCAATACGGTAAGATATATCAATTCAATTTTTTATTGTCCACTTATTTTGTTCCTCTTTTACCCCTCATCATTCAATTGACTTTACTTTTATTTCATTTGTGTCCTATATCAGTTTTAGTTATAATTAATTTTTCTCCTGAAATTTTATGCCTATAAATTTATTAATAATAAAAACTACACCATTGTGAAGATCACATTGAGATCTTTGATTTGAGCCTAATATGAAATATATTTGGGGTTAGATTATTTTAATACAAATTATGTTTTCATAAAAGAATATAAATTATCAAATTATGCCTTTGCAATTATGGCATTCATTTATGCCTTACGGTGGGAAAAGACTTTGTTTAAACTCCATAATTCCAAGGTATATTCCTTCATGGTAAGCCATATATAACTATATAGCCTATCAATTATAGGGTACGGTAGTAGATGCTCTAAATGAGGGTGTAACTTGCAATTATTTCGGAAGAAAAGGGTGTTGTTAAGATAGTAGGGAACACAAACAACAAAAAGTGATCTCTTTAGTCTTTGTATATCAGAAAACATGTGGCAGTCAGCAACCCATGGCTGATGAACACCTTCAAGGCTTCAAGTAGCTTGAATTGAGCTTCAAGTATTGGCCAAAATAAAGGGTTCAAATACAAATAACAAGAACTCAATTGTCTAAGAAAAGTGATGATGCAAAATAATGTAAAGACTCAGGTAGATTTATCATGTTGGGCAACATCTCATTCCTCTAATCTCAAACCATGATAGGATCGTCAGATAATTGACAGTAAAAAGTGTTACGAAATAATTTATTTTCATCATAATGGACATGAAAGGTGATAAACTCATGACCATAACTTTCTTTTGATCTGATGCAAAACAAACTTGGGAGAAGAAAGAAGAACATCTTCACCAAGCAGAATTACCGAGTATTCTGATTTAAATCAGATGGAAAGCGCTTTTGAAAAGATTTCAATCTGCCATCACCAATTTTTCCATGTACATTGCTGAAAACACACCATCTAAGATTTTAAAACAACAGAAAAACTTCAACCAAAGTCAATTCTGTGCTATTTTGCAAAGAGTTCCCAAAAGGTGAGAGCTCTTAGAAAGAAGCATGAATCTCAATCTCAAATCAAATTTGGGCGTAGCTTCCATATCGAAGTTTAGACTTTATAAGTAAGGAACTATATTCAGTCATGCCTTTCGGAGATGATGATAGATCATATACAAAATCTAGGTCATAGTACTTAAACTAGGTTCATTCTCAAATCCAAAACACACAATTCAACCGAGATACAAAAAAAAGGACCATATATCAAATTCCAATTCCACTCCCAATAAACCATGACTAAAGTGATATGATCACGTAATCGATCAAATCAATCCGAAAATGCACAAGCATAAGGAATTTTAGCCAATTTTTCATTAGTATAGTTGAACGGAGAAAACAATCAGATCAAATTTTCGTTTATATGCATGATCATCTAGACCAATTCCACTCACTATCTATCGATCATAATCAGTTTGATTCTCGTATAAATCAGATGAGATCGTACGGAGATAAAGAACTGAACGAGTCAAAATCGTACGGTACTGACCTGATCGTGGATCGGCGAAGAAGAAGAAGATCGAGGCCCCCAATTCGATTGCTTGATCCCTACGGATTTGGTTATTCTCTTTCTGTCTCTTTGATTTAGCGTCACTGTTCGGCTCATCTATAAGGAGATGAGAGCTGGATGTGAGCTGGAACCGGAGGTGCGGAGAGAGTTTAAATGGGAAATAAGTTTAGGCGGGACAACCGACTGGTTTTGATTTCAAGGGAATGGCGCTCACTCTTCCTCTTGTTGGGCGAAGCTATGAGATGGGCCACGAAATTCCCATTATGTCACTCGGGTTTGGGAACTTTTGGGCTGAACCTTAAAAATTGTAGACCTCAACTCTTCGTCCGTGTTGGGCCTAGAATTTCTGCTGGCCCAATCGAAACAAGATCATTCGCTCGATCAAATAATCATGTGGAGAAATATGATCATGACGAGATACACTCGGGGTACCAGTTTTACGAACATTTCTTTCTTTTACGTGAGAAGTTAACTAGCAACTGATTATTTACTATATGATTATATGCATTACTTTCATGTGATTTATTTTTCTAAAAAAAAAAAAAAAAAAAGGTTTGGAAGCGGACGAAGAAAAGTGATAGAAAACGTACTATTGACCCAAGAGCAGAAGTAGGGGGTTGTGTAGAGTACTTGGATGTTTATCATACACTCATTTACATATAATTGAACCAAAATTACAATTTAGTTGAACCAAATTTACAACATTAACAACAAAGTTATCACATTTGTTTTACACATTTACATATAATTGAACTAAGTTACTACATCGACAACAATTTGTTCATAAACTTATAAAAATATTGTAGGTGGAGTAATTACCTATAGTAGAACTAAAATTACCCAAAAAATAATTCTATTTACCACAATGACAACAAAATTTTTGTCAGATATGTAAATAAGTGTATCACATACATACATGTACCGTAGAATTTCCCTCAGAAGTAGATTACTGGATTTTGACCAAAAACTAGAAACATATAATAATCCTACTACCTCTCCGGCCATTGTTTCTCTCTGGTGGTTCAATAAAGTGTGTACATGTTCGATCAATACAAAAATACTGATTCCAATCCGAGCAGGGTAATTATGCGGAGATGGAGAAGAGAGACACGATTACGAAAAGTACTGAAAGCTGGAGAAATAGAGACAAAACATATAGCCGAGAAGAAGCCAGCCCCAAGCACACAATTCGCAATGGCAAGTCCTAATGAAGAATGACCCCCTAATACTGCATATGCACCGGTAAGGAATGCAGCCACCATTGCAATCAGAGCGAAAAAGGTACAATTTAGCGCCACACTTAATAATGAATCTGACCAGTTCAGTGATGAGAGAAAGCGTAGCATGACAGCACTACTGGACAGAGTCATGGCTAATGTATTTGTTATCACAAACGCCTTGAAAGCTGCATTTCTTGATAGAACTGCAAAACCTTGATCTGGCCCTTTTTCACTTTGGTAACCACCAGGCACAGTGAAACCTGCTGCGAAGGTTACAGTTGCTATGAGTGCAGATACTACCATATGAGATTCTTTTATTTCCTTGTATTTTGACTCTCTGTCACCTTCCTTGTCACCACCTTTGTCTCTTGACACTCGTTGACTCTCTCTTGCACCAAAATTTCTCAACCCTTGTATGAGGTTCCTCTGCCGCGCAAAAAAATAAAAATGTAATCTAGAAAGCAAACTCAAGGAAAAAGAGGACTAGCTAGTAAATAGACCGCCAATTAAAAGCCATAAATATACCTTCCACTGAGAATCAGTTCTATGCAGAATGATGTCTAGCGCGTTCTTATTTTTTTTGTTGAATGCCATCTTATCGACTCTAGAATCACTGATAAATTCCAAGCCATCGTATTCTTGATCAGAAGTAGCAATTTGATGGAGCGGTGTGTTTCCGACAGAATCTTTGCCATTTAAAAGGACGCTACTAAGCCATGGATCTTTCCGAACAAACTCTTCTACTTTTTCTTCATTACCGATAATTGCTAAGTGTAGGGCATTGCGACCGTCTTGGTCCACCAATTCGCAACTGTCCGGGCAATAGAAAATAAGCTGTTTCAGTACATCTACATGCCCTGCATGGGCTGCATAATGAACGGGTGTCAACTTGTACATGTTGACAATGTAGGCAGTGGACTTATCACATTCCAGTATTTGTTTCACAATTGAAGCGCGACCCTTAGCTGCAGCCAAATGAAGTGGAGTCATTCCTAGTGCGTCAGATGCTGTTGCTAGCGTCCTTTCCATCTCAAGTAATCTTCTCGTTAATTCTTCAACATATATAAAAGCAAAGTATCAAGTCAAAAATTAGTTGCTCAAAATATAATTTAAGGGAGAAAAAAAAAGTTGAACAACAAAATCTCACAAAAAAGGTTTAATTTTAAATAGTTGATTTCCTATATTTTTGTAGTTTGTTAAATATATATGGTACTGTAAGTTTCTCTCTTTTCACTTTTCTTAAAATAGGAAATATGATGCTGTAAAAAACAGCCAAGTATTCCCTACATAAACAAATTAATATGTTTTACAAAAAGTAGTTGGAGATGCTCTTAATCTCAATTTGCAAGTTGTAACCTATTTTAATGAGTAAATATATTATGTATTCAACAACATGAATATGCTTACGTTCATCACCGTAGGTAGCTGCAGCGTGTAAAGCTGTTATACCATCGGGTCCTTGGTAGGATGGATTCGTGCAAGTGTCGAGCATTTCAAAAACCAATTTTGGATATCCCCTCTCGGCAGCCATGTAGAGCGGAGTTTCCCCACCATTATTAGCAGAGTACAAAAACTCGGGGTCTTCCCTAGTCAATATCTTAACCACATCAAGGTGATCGAACCGCACTGCCTCGTGCAAGGCTGTGTTTTTCTCCTCGTTAGGTCTTCTAATGAGAAACTGGTAGTATACGTCTTTTGATGAGATACCTTCCTCGAGGTCGCCATGCCAGTCTTTCGCAGCCCGAATAAGAACTTCAACTATGTCAGCACGTCCGTGTCTTGCCGCCAAGTGTAAGGCAGTATCACCGCTCTCGTTTGGCTGCAATAGTAGCCGCTGGCACATTTTAAGCATCTCCCTTACAACCTCGGCTGATTTCAGCAATTCTTCAGACTCTGTCAACCTTGCACTGCCTACGCAAGCTATATAGACATGGAGGACTGTGTTTTTGGTTGAAGTCAGTATTTGGTGAAGATGATCACTATGTTCTCTAAGGGCATCAATATTGCCCTCTCGTGCCGCCTTGAACACCTGAGTATCCATGCCGCTTAAGCGTCTCTTAACTGGTGTAGATTTCTGCTGATTCCATTCAGAACAGAACACTGCGTTGGTCTCCTCCAGTATCGTGGCATGATAGGCCGATGTTGGACTACTGATCTCCGTCTCAGCTGAATCAGAGGGATTCATTTTCTTTTTCTCTTCTAGTACAGAACAAGCTAGAATTCGAAAGATAAATGATCAAAGAGGATATTAATGAGCCAAAAACTAGGTTGGTCAGGGAGTGCAGGATGATTTTAGGGTGAAGAGAACTGTTATATAATAGAGCAGCTACTCGAGCATGGCGAGGTTATTCAAATTAAGTTTTACTGGCTTCAATACGTAGCAACTTGGAAAGGGTGGGGTCTATCTCCATGGACTTAGGCGTTTAGCAAGTCTTCTGGTATAAGTAATGGGACGAATTCACTAATTCCTACAGGTTCGAATTGGAACTGGAAGGCACGTTGGTCTCTGGTAATTCAGTACTCTTGGTCTCAGGTGAATTGGAGGGATTCATTTTGGTAGTTTTTAAGGTATGTTTCGATTGTAGGGTTTGGAATAAGAAAGAGAATCACCCCGTCCACGTTTATATATGAAATTACGTATTTTGCTTGTGAATTAACCAAGACTAGCAAAAAAGATATTGGTTTTAGGATTGACAAATTGGGTGAGGAACGCGACCCACGTGCGCAGAAGAAAAGGAAAAACCCGGAGGTGTTCGTTTCTCTCCCGGCCAAGCGCCACAGGCAATCCTGCCGTTGCGTTCCAGCCCGGGAGGGGATGTCGTTGCTGGTTAGTGATGGGTCTTCAGGGCAGAGACGCGGTCTAGGGGAGGAGGGTGGGCTCTTGACCTCGGGTTGGGCAAATCTCTCGATCTGTCCCTCTCGGATCAGGGGCGACGGCAGTTGTGCGGATGCAGCAAATTGCTTCTGGCCGGCAGTGGGAGATGGCGTCATCGACGAAGCGATCTGGGTTATGGTGGATGGGAGCAACTCAAGGCAGCAGGGATCCTGGTTGGGATCTGTTTCTGTCGTGATTCTGGATCTGGTTGCATTGTCAATTCGGTGTATAATCTGTATGCATATTGGCAAGGTGGAGTGGCGGTATCAGGAAGCGGCGAGGCCTCGGGGTGGTGTTGATGGTGCTTGCCGATGGCGGGATTGGTTTTCTGCATTGGTTGATTACTGCTCGGGGAAGTGGGTGTTGGGCCGGGCCCCTGTTTTTGGCCTTGCTGGTGTGGCTTGGTTTCCGTTTGTTTTAGTTTTAGTTGTGTTTTAATTAGGGTTTTCAGTTTGGTTTGGTCAGGTTTAATAAGTCCCTACTCTTCTGAGCTAGGGTTGGTCTCCTACTCTGTTGAGATAGGAGTTGGTCTAGGTGTTCGGCCATGTAAATGGTGTCATTCCCAAGGACGAGGACGATTTTGTTCAACTCTGGTTTACTTTTGTTGTCAATTTGCTGGTATGAGATCCTTTACACGTGGTCTAGTACCTTCGGACACGGTGTTGAAGAGGACGCTGCCTTCTTGGCGGTTGATTATAAGGTTTTACTAGAATTTTCGAGTTCAAATGCTCAAAGTAGCCTTGGAAATTGGCGTTTGGTGGTTAGAGTTTGGCCCTTTGACCTAATGGTCTCTGTAACTGCGGTTTCTTAAGGTTTAGGTTCATGGTTGAGGTTTAGGTTTCTTGAGGTTAATCAATAGGCTTTATTGATTAATGGATATTTTCTGTTCTAAAAAAAAAAACTAAGACTAGCAAAAGTCATTTGAGAATAAAATATTGCGTTAGATACTTGCCCAAGACTAGCAAAAGTCATTTGAGAATAAAATATTGCGTAAGATACTTGCCCAAGACTAGCAAAAGTCATTTGAGAATAAAATATTGCGTAAGATACTTGCCCATTGTAAGCAACATGGCATCTCGGTTTCCACTAGGAATAATGCTCGTGCTTTGCTGCAGAATTTGTTCTTGTAAACGAATTAGAACCATGAAATACAAAAGTGAAATTATTCCATTCTATTGAAATTAAAAAAAAAAAAAAAAAACTTTTCATACAACGGTGTTGTTATTAACACACCTTAAATCTCTATTCACACACCCTACTAACTTTTCATTCTTTTAAGTTCACATTTATTTTGGTAAAATGTGTTAACTAACCATCTTTTGTAATCTTTCCCATTCTCTAATACAAATTCAACTAATCTTCACACCAAAATCTCTCAAATCCAAAAGACATGCAATGCTATCGCACTTGTTCATTTTTGTTCTTGGTCAATCACTTGTTCATTTTTTGTTCTATCCTAATTTTTTTGCTTCACAAAATTCGATCAATTAGATTTAGACAATAATTGATCAAATTTTGTTGAAGCAAAATGATTAGGGTATAATAAAAAATGAACGAGTGATTTACCTCAAAACAAAAACGAACAAGTGCGATAGTATCACATGTCTTCTGAATTTTGGTGTGAAGATCAGTTGAATTTGTATTAGAGAATGAGAAAGAAAATTGCAAAAGAATGTTAGTTAAGACATTGTACCAATAATAAATGTATATTTAAAGAATAAATAATGGTTAGGGTGTGTGAATAGAGATTTAAAATGTGTTAATAACAACACCCTTTATACATATCTTTTTCATTCCAGTTGAAGTCTATTCAAAAAGTAGGTTAACCTAGTAAAAGTTGCTAATGGAGGTCGTTTGTGCAGAATCGGATTTAGTACATTAACTTTTGTGCTTCTGTGGCTTAATATTCTAGCTGAGTTACCTTCGCTTCCTATTTTTCCTACTTCATGCTTCATCGATCATTCTGGTTGTTTGAATATATGCCATGCACAGATATCTCTTTGGTCACAAATTCTTTTTAAAGCGAGTCACACAATGTGTCATCTGTTTTAGCTTTTTGAATAGTACCATTTTGCTAGCTTGAACTAATTCTTTGTTGATTGCAGCATTCAGGTACCAAAAGAATCATTACAATGTGTTTATGGTCAACCAAACTGGGTATGACAACTGCACCCTGGATAGTGCAGTAGGGAACTCGAGCAGTGGCAAGGACTTCATGCTCCGCAATGATTCCAAGAGATACTACATTTGTGGAATGGCCAGTGCTTCAATGGGATCTTCTCGTCCATCCTCTGCCCACGCCAACAGCATTTACTGTGTCATGTGCACCTAGAATTTTACTACTGACACTGGTGAGTGTCACCTATTACGTACTAAAGAAATTACAATGTGGGAAGCATTATCCCCCCAGAAAGAAAAAATTGTTAGACGGTTAGTCAGCTGGATATTAAATTAAGCAAGAGGTTTGACAATCAATTCATACGCAGTACAAGACCAATGATTTGCAGGATTTAAGATTTTTAGTGACAGTTTATGAGATTTAAAAGTTGCACAAATAAAAAGAAAAACAGAGTAGTAGATTTCTGATCAATAATGTGTCATGAAACATTTGTTATCCACTAAGTAATGTCGATTTTTATTATTTAAACGATCATTTACACAAAACATAGAGCAGAAAATCCAGAAAATGAGTAATGGAAAATAGATAGTATTGAAATTAATCAAATAAATCAACCATGGTCCATTGATTCAAACTGAAATTTCAAAAACACTGATTTGAACGATCTAATGTCAAAATCATTTTGATAATTTGATTGATGCATGAAATATGAAGGGGGAAAAAACAAAAACAAAAAGAAGGAAAAACCGTACAATGAATTATTCAAGAAATCTTTGGAAGCAAGCACAGGTATAGTAAACTTGTCACCTAGTATTGGGTTGGAGATGACGATAGATCATATACAAAAGGATATGGTTTGATCATATGCAAAAGGATATGGTTTTAACATCTAGTTTGATGTATGTTCTTCGAATCAAGTCTCATTAGGAATTCTATGAACTTAGTGCTTTGTGTTGGAATTTTGGTTGAAGATGGGTCCTTTTCATTCTGATTTAAAGGATATGGTTTGGGGATAGTTCATGTGTAATCAATCAAACCATATATGCAAATTTGTGGGTCTAATATGTTGAAATGTTATGATCGTGCACAATTTGAAATCTGGGTTCTTTGTTTGGACGCCCAATTTGGATTTCGAAGTCGTCGGCAAGAACGCTTCTATTCAATGGAAGCTAATCCGAATTCATTACCCATGAATTGCAGCTTCAATATTTCTGAAAACATTCAAAAACAAGCTGCAGAGACTAAAGAAATAGAGCTGCGCATAGAATAGATTTGGATAATGGGTATTGCAAATCTCTTCTGAGCGACTGGGTTTGGTTTCATCTTCTTGTTCTTATTTATTTGGGTTCTCCATTATTAGTTTTTTAATAAAAGAAAAAAAAAATATTGGCGTTAACAGTGTTAACTCTCTGCTGAGAGAGGACAGGTGTCAACAACTGGGGAAGTGACAGAATAGGGACAGAGAAATTCGGGACAGCAGATTTCCTCCCATAAATCAGACTTTATTATTTACACTTGTCTATGTAATTTTGTTATGATTAATACGCTCTTGACTTTGTGCTATCTTTAAAATATTGTTTCGAAATGAGGTTAGTTGCGATGCATAATTTCATTTTTATGGTGTTGAGGCACATGTTGTGCGGAGAGGAATTTTCATTTACTATGATATGGATTTTCATTTTCCTTCTTATGGACATTGCCTAATCTCTCATAGGTTCCTTGGTATATATAATCTTCTTGTTTAAGAGCAAATGTTTTTTTTTTTTTTTTTTGAAAGGAGTTTGAAACTCAGCCCCACGCCCGATAATATTATTAGTAGAAAACATAGAGTACAACGAGGATGACATAACACCTAAGCCCCGGAAAGGAAGTGTATATACTTAATTCAAATCTTCCCAATTATTGCGCAGGAAAAAAAGATTTCTACATCGTTTTTCATCTTTTATGGTCAGGAACTATATCATTGAGTTAGAATATGCCAAAATATGCTAAGAACTTGTATCAATTAAGTACAACATGATATACAGCAAATTCCTTTTGACATGACTACCATTTTGCAGTGTTAAATAAAAAAATAAAATAAAAAAACTATTTTGCATTATCTCTCAAGCTGTTTCTTTCTTCTTTAATTTGCCAACTTCTTTTGTCCCCGTTGGCGTTAACTGCCATTTTGCTCTTATATGAACTAAGCAATTGGGAGAAAAACACTTGGTGATCGAAACCGTGAAGGCCTCGATTACCAACCCTCTGGCGTTGTTGTAGATCCAAGTTCCTAGTATTGTTCTAGAGAAGTTGAAAAGCCCACTGATGTTTAGGTGTTGATTTTAATTGGATAAATTTCAGTTTAGTACCCTGTGGTTTGGGGGTAACATCATGTCAGTCCCTACTCTTTCAATTTGATCAGCAACACTCCTGTGCTTTCAATTTTAATCAGCTGAAATTTTACTGTTCCGTCCAATTTGAACATTAACTTTGACTGGATTAACAAAGTAAAATTTGGACGGAACAGTAAAATTTGGGCACGGCTGATTGAAATTGAAAGCACAGGGGTGTTGCTGATCAAATTGAAAAAGTAGGGACTGATATGATGTTACCCCCAAATCATAGAGTACTAAACTAAAATTAATCCATTTTAATTCCCAGGTTCTGTAGCAAAATTTAGAGAAAGATATCTGTAATTAACAAAGCTAGGTTTCTAATTAATTAAACCAAGTACGTAGTAAATGCAAGCATGCCTTGGTTCTCTAATTGTCGGACCTTCTTTTCTGTCAAACCAAAATCAATCATAAAGAACACAAACTACTTCCTGCAGAAAATTGAAAAATTCATAAATTCTACAGCAGACAATAGTCATGGCCTTGATTACTAAACCTAGAACCAGAGTTGTACAATTAAGAGAGAAGAAAACTACTAAAACAAAAATAATATAGCCTCTTCGAGTACAAAACTGGAATCCAAATCCTAGCTCGGCCAGAAACGGGGTAGGATTTGTTTAAATTGTATGAATTGAGATCAACCAATAAATGAAATCATCAATTCACTTTCTTTTTCAAAAGCAAGCTCTATCTCGAGAAGCATTTCCTCCCCAGCACTCTCACCGACTTCCTCCTTTTGTTTCAGTTTTGGAGAACCACCTTTCATGTACGTATATATGTACAATGATAGCAATTGATACTGAACTGCTCCATCAAACGTAGGAGGGAACAGTTTATACATTTTACGTTCCATGATTTTCTCCGTGTCCTCCAGCATATTGCTCTTAATTTTCTGATTTATTTTTATTTAACTTTTTACTATAGTAACCCATGAGCATACCATTTATATGCATGACTTATATACATTAATAGATGGGTAATTCGGGCACTTCGTATTTTGGTGAAGCCCTTTGACACCAAACACCGACTTCCATTTATAGTAGTAGAGATGAGATCACACAGAAATGGGCCCTGATAGAAACTTTTCATGTTATTATCTCCCTCGGGTTGGGCACTTTTGGGCTGAACCTTAAAAATTGTAGACTTCGACTCTTCGTCCACGCTTGGACCAGGAGTTATGCTAGCCCAAATTTTCGCTTGATCAAATAATCGTGTGAAGAATCAAGAATATAGACTGATAGATGCTCTTAGCAGGGCCGGCCCTGGGTATAGGCCCAGCAGGCCTATGCATATAGCCCCCAAATTTCATGGGCCCCCGAAATTAAACCAAGTTTTATATATATATATATATATATATGTAAAAAAAAAAATGTAATATGTGTCCTAGATATTGATCTAGCTTGTCGTTCTATCGCATAAAAAAAAAATCTTGTCGTTCTATACTTCTTCTACACGGCTTCTCGGCGAGAGACTCAAAGACAACGACTCTTGTTCTTCCCCAATCCCAAATTCTGAATTCTCAAATCTCAAACCTAGCAGGTAATTGATCATTAGATCATCGATTCATCGTGGCCAATAATCACCATCATGTGCAATTATTCTTTGAGTTTTCTTGTTCTTCGTAAATTGTTGTTTTATTAATTTTTCTGAATTTTTGGGCAAATTTGGGAATTGACAAGAAAGAAAGAGCGATTGAATTTAACTTTTTGAGACTAACACAACAATTTCGTTGGGTAAGTCTGTAAGTATTCTTTGCAAATTTAAATGCTTTTCGATGAATCAATGATTAAGCTTTTTGGGTTTGTTTTCTTTAATTTTATTTTCTTATTTGATTCGTCTGAAATAATAGTTATAACTTATTATGAATTAAGTGCATGATGCTTATTTGTTTATGGAATAATGCCGTAGTGGTATCAATATCAGATGCAAGCTAGAAGCTTTTTTTTTAATATTTTTTTTTTATACATGAACCACAAAGATGTACTCTTCTTATTTTACATACATGAATATATAATCAACCTTCTTTTTGGAATAGTCATCACATATTTGAAGGTGGGGGAGCCCCATTCTTGTTTTTTGCCTAGAGCCCCTGAAAACTCAGGGCCGGCCCTGGCTCTTAGTATCAGTTGTTTTACAAACATTTCTTTCCTTTACATGTTTAGAGAAGTTAATATGATAGCCAACCATTTTACAAATACAGGTAAAAACATCTCTCAAAATTGTGCATGGTGTAATAATTTTTCTTCCCATGCTCAATCATTATTATTGTACATTTTGGGGAGCCCTTCTAATGAAAACCACTTAATGAGCGCTAGTTGAGGACTTTCTAATCAACGTTTTGGGAGACCCACGTTCGATTACATTATGGCAAATCAACTGTTAGATGCTTATGTATGCATGAGTAGATCACTTCTGAAAATTTTCTTCCAAATTGTTAATCATTAAGGTACTGAACTAGATAAACTCAATGGATGAACCAAATGTATCAAACATGAACCGTTCATGTTCATAAATGATAAATCACGATTATGAATGTCTTAACGATTTTCAATTTGGTTGAAAAATTGCATAAATGATCTACACATGAATATTTAAATATCTAAAGGTTGATTTGCAGAAACGTGATTGAAAAGTATATCTCACAAAAAAATCCTCATTTTAGTAGTCCTCATTAGAAGCTCTCTCTTACGTTTTGATAACTCCTTGTAAGAGGATCTGGTTTGTAATTGTATTTTCCTATCAAAAAAAAAAAATAGATGAACACATGTTTAGAAGATAAAATGAAACTTGTGAGAATGTGGAGTGTTATCCAAAGATGGAGAAAATATAATTTTGCTTAAAAATTTATAAAATTTTGAATTTGTAAACATATTGTCAATTGATTTTGGGTTTGTTAGGAAAATTAGAATCCTCCCGTCAAGGATTACAGAGTAGATCGACAGAAAAGTAAACAAACTACAAGACAAGCAACAAGATAACACCGAGATTTAATGAGGTTCAGCATAAATCCATGCCCTCATCATCCCGAGAGATACTTGTTCTTCACTCTGAGAATAATTACAATACAAGATACAATTGAGCTAAATCACCATAACCCTTGTACACCCACACTCATAGAATTTCTCAAGAACTCACTCTCACCCAAGAGCTGTACTCACTCTTGACATCTCTGCTCCCTTACCCAAGAGATATACACTCTCTTGCCGATGATCGCATGCACCGACCATGCCTTGGTTTACTACCCATGCCCTCTATATATAGGCACCTCAGTCGTAATCCCCCAATTGGTAGTAGGAAAATCAAACCTTCTTGTATACGAGAAAAGATCATATTTCTGATAGGAATAAACTTTAACATCAACCATGTCCAATTAGGAAGACTAACCAAATCCAACTAGGACTTACCCTTCCTAATAATTGATTCTCATCACATCCTAACGGGGTTAGATGTCTAACCATTTATCATGGTATCAAAATGGTTTACTCAAATGTTACCGAACAAATACGTGTTAAATTGGAAAATTTATGGGCATTGCCCATTAAGTGTTGGGTATAGCCGTATAGGTCATGCGTAAACTCAGACCACAACACTGACAACAGCAAACATTTATACAAGATTACTCTGGCATGGGTTGAAGCGTGCATTAATCTGATCTATGATACTGGACCAATCCACAACCCAATTTCAATAGGTCAAGTTGACCCTAGGAAATAGAGGTGAAATTGAAGAGAAATTCAATCCTAAAAAAATTCACAACGGACAAGACCATATTAGGGACACTGTACAAGACAGTACCAATGGACCACAAAGCACCACAGTTTCAACTCATCCCGGCCTGATTTTTCTATGTACAGTCGCTATAATGGGCTGAAAAAGTAAACCCAATTTTCTATTTAGACCCTATGGCTTGGAGCCCTGGACTAAGAATTAAAAAATGGACCACGTTATTTAAGTGTGGGGGGTAATAAAGGTTGACCCTGTAGTCCGAATCTAAAGGACGTGATCGCAATCAGGGTCTGGGTACAGACTGATATTTTCTGGACAATGTACTTATTTAAGGTACACTTCTGAGTTTGATGGGATTCACCCCACGCGCAACTGAACCTTTACCGTTTTACTTTTCTGGTCATATCCTTACACTACCATTATTCCTTACAGCCACCCAAAATTTTGTAGTATTTCTAACTTCCTACCCTAGTGCAAGCGTTTTGGTATAGCATTAGCATCCGTTGTCAAGTTACCTTATTAGAATTTAAGCGATGTGAAAAGAAGAATTCGGGAGAAATAGTCACGAATATAAGATATTTTCTTCAATATTTCTTGAAATTATGAATGCATGCACCAGCCCAAAAACATGGATTTGCAATTGCCAAGGCAAAGACTTGGTTATTTTTACAATATTGAAATTTGACTTTCGAGGTTGATTTGGAGTTATAATTATGGCTAGCATTGCTTAGGTGTGATGTATGGTAAATAATGATCAAGTTCAGTGGGAAAACAACAACCATATGACCTAAAAAGGTGAAGATGATGAAACATTTACCTAATTAGTTTGCTAATGCTATGAGACTCATTTCTTGATACATGTGTGCACCTAATATATGCACGTGATATTAGGAATGTTAAATAGGGCTGCTAAGTATAGAGCCTACATTATGACATATATTCAACAAGTTTGGCAATACTTGTACTGTAACTAGTTGTTACAAACATTGTTAATAGCTACAACTTTTGACCTAGTTTAGTGTATGCTTTTGATGGAGATAAAAAGTGTCTTGAAAACCTACAGTGAAAAGCTCTGATCAACTAGATCTTTTTTTGTCATATTACATCTACTATAAACTTTTACTTTCTTAGATCATTTTTATACTATTCTTAACCTAATTTATTGAAGTAGCATTTTATTTTGTTTCTCTTGCTACAGAATTCATGACTTGCTTTCTTATTAAAAATAGTATGTAAAGATTTTGAGATAAACTCTAAATAAATGCAATCACTTGCAAATCACACGAATCAGATAAATTTAAAAGTAGATAATAAGAACTTAAACAAGAATTTTCTCAAACTCTGATGATTGTGTAACACTTGCTATATCAGTACTATTGAACCACCCATATGGTCATGTAGATTAATTTTACCAACTTCTTTCAACAATGCTGTGTGAAAATGAGTAAAACAAAATGATGAAAGGAGAGGGGGGCGCAATGTAAATAACCAAAACCTAAAGCACTAAAAACAAAATCACCGCAAAAATGCCGCCAGTTAAAAAGTAAAAAAAAAAAGAAGAAGAAGAAGAAAGGACACACGCCAGAAAAGCACGCTTCACCTTAACTGGCGGCTAACGCGTCCCGCAATAATTTCCGCTGGGGGGGGTGCGGTGGACCCCACACCCCACGGGCAATGTTTCTCATATTCCACGTGTCATCCATCAGCCTTTCGGCCCCACCAAAAACAGAGACACAGAGACAGGGAAAGCCTCGCGCGCGCGTGCATGGGCTGACGGACGCTTCTTCGGCCCATTTAACTATGGTTTGACCGAACTCTGACCACCTCCTGGAAATGCGAGCTGGCTGGCTCTAGAAGCATGCGCCCCATGCGCCGATACGGTGCGTATCGGGGTCGTACCCTGCTGCTTTTCACGCTCATCATTTCTGTCCTGTTCGTGATCTTATCCTCACCCGCCTGTCAGGGCGCGTGAAGGCACAACACGTGGCGGGAAGATGAAGACGGCTTCAGTGGTGTGGAGTCTCCGGTGGGTTAATTAAAGGTTTGGGAGTCGCGTGACCAACTTTTTGGCTTAAAAGTCTGCTCTGCTGCTTGTTTACTGTAACGGAGATTTGCTGGTCTGGGTTTCCAAGATTTTATTTACTTTTTTAATCCCTCTTCTTCTTCTTTTTTAAAATAAACCTTCAATTATTTTACTGCCTTTGCTTTACAAGGTCAGTGATTAGTTTATTAACTCAGCTAGTGATGAATTACCGTTTTAGACATCAATTTTTTTGTTTCGGTTCCCTATTTTCCGTTTTCCTTTGTCATTTTATGAACCTTCAAAATCAGATCAGAGACTAACATTAATATAAAACGTTCTCCTCAAAAAAAAAATAATAATAATAATAATATAAAACGTTAAAGAGAAAAAGATTTGGAACTCAAGCCTGGTTAGGAGGCTCAGCCCCACGGCCAATTCCGTTTATTAATAGTAAATTGGGGGGGGGGGGGGGGGCATAAAACCTGAACCCCAAGCCTTCTCCTCTAACCATACATCATCAAGCAAACCCACACTAGCAAGGTGTGCTAATCTATCTGCAATACTATTTGCTTCTCTGTAAATGTGTCGAACTTGAATAGATTGGAAAGCGGACATGACTCGACCCACCACAGACAAATCCTCCTCCTCCTCATTCTTCAGGGCAGTAACTAAAAGGATAGAGTCGCTTTCAATGTCTACGTCTGACCAACCTTGGTAAATACCAAGTAACAGACCCGCTCTACATGCTTCAATTTCCATATTAAAAGCTGAGTGAGCATGTACAATGGGCCTAGCTATAGCTGCAACTCCCACACCTTCATCGTTTCTAGCCACTACCATCCACCCCACGAAAGGCCCCATCAATATTAATTTTGAGGCGACCTCGCGGTGGACACTCCTACTTGGTAGGCAACCGTTTCTGCTTCACACTAGGTTTACAATGGTAGCACTGGAAATCCACCAAGTACTGAACCATCCATTTAGTAGCAAATATGGGATTAAACACTGCCTCCTGCCAGACAACTTTGTTGCTCTCACTCCAGAGGCTCGACAAGGACATAAAATTAAAGAGAATGAGTTGATCATTTTTTTCAATATGGAATGAATAAACGACTCATGTTAGAGCAACTCCAACAGCTTTCTCATATTTTGATATTTATCTATTTTAGGGAAAAATGAGTCTCTTATGCAACAAATTTTGATCCCTATAACTATCCTCATTTTAGGGATAGTGAGAAAATAGAAAACAAAATTTCTTAAATTTATTGCAATCTCTAAAATTTTAATAAAGAATTATGAAGATTTTAGAGATTGTTGTAAAATAGTGAATCTGTTGGAGTTGGAGAAAAAAAATTGCTGAAAGTTTTGATTTTTACTTCCCTATAATACAAAAATTATAGAGAAGCTGTTAGAGTTGCTCTTACTCGCGATTTCGGTCAAATAACTGATATATGAAGCCCTTGGATGGTTAAAGAGGATTTCTTTATTTTTAGTGTTTTTCGAAAACTTATTTGATTTTGAAGATTTCTTATCTCTATTGTATTAATCATTTGATTTTGTGATAATAGTAGGATTAAATATTTGTTACTCCTCAAACTTTTCCCTGAACCCCAAGCCTTCTCCTCTAACCATACATCATCAAGCAAACCCACACTAGCAAGGTGTGCTAATCTATCTGCAATACTATTTGCTTCTCTGTAAATGTGTCGAACTTGAATAGATTGGAAAGCGGACATGACTCGACCCACCACAGACAAATCCTCCTCCTCCTCATTCTTCAGGGCAGTAACTAAAAGGATAGAGTCGCTTTCAATGTCTACGTCTGACCAACCTTGGTAAATACCAAGTAACAGACCCGCTCTACATGCTTCAATTTCCATATTAAAAGCTGAGTGAGCATGTACAATGGGCCTAGCTATAGCTGCAACTCCCACACCTTCATCGTTTCTAGCCACTACCATCCACCCCACGAAAGGCCCCATCAATATTAATTTTGAGGCGACCTCGCGGTGGACACTCCTACTTGGTAGGCAACCGTTTCTGCTTCACACTAGGTTTACAATGGTAGCACTGGAAATCCACCAAGTACTGAACCATCCATTTAGTAGCAAATATGGGATTAAACACTGCCTCCTGCCAGACAACTTTGTTGCTCTCACTCCAGAGGCTCGACAAGGACATAAAATTAAAGAGAATGAGTTGATCATTTTTTTCAATATGGAATGAATAAACGACTCATGTTAGAGCAACTCCAACAGCTTTCTCATATTTTGATATTTATCTATTTTAGGGAAAAATGAGTCTCTTATGCAACAAATTTTGATCCCTATAACTATCCTCATTTTAGGGATAGTGAGAAAATAGAAAACAAAATTTCTTAAATTTATTGCAATCTCTAAAATTTTAATAAAGAATTATGAAGATTTTAGAGATTGTTGTAAAATAGTGAATCTGTTGGAGTTGGAGAAAAAAAATTGCTGAAAGTTTTGATTTTTACTTCCCTATAATACAAAAATTATAGAGAAGCTGTTAGAGTTGCTCTTACTCGCGATTTCGGTCAAATAACTGATATATGAAGCCCTTGGATGGTTAAAGAGGATTTCTTTATTTTTAGTGTTTTTCGAAAACTTATTTGATTTTGAAGATTTCTTATCTCTATTGTATTAATCATTTGATTTTGTGATAATAGTAGGATTAAATATTTGTTACTCCTCAAACTTTTCCCTGAACCCCAAGCCTTCTCCTCTAACCATACATCATCAAGCAAACCCACACTAGCAAGGTGTGCTAATCTATCTGCAATACTATTTGCTTCTCTGTAAATGTGTCGAACTTGAATAGATTGGAAAGCGGACATGACTCGACCCACCACAGACAAATCCTCCTCCTCCTCATTCTTCAGGGCAGTAACTAAAAGGATAGAGTCGCTTTCAATGTCTACGTCTGACCAACCTTGGTAAATACCAAGTAACAGACCCGCTCTACATGCTTCAATTTCCATATTAAAAGCTGAGTGAGCATGTACAATGGGCCTAGCTATAGCTGCAACTCCCACACCTTCATCGTTTCTAGCCACTACCATCCACCCCACGAAAGGCCCCATCAATATTAATTTTGAGGCGACCTCGCGGTGGACACTCCTACTTGGTAGGCAACCGTTTCTGCTTCACACTAGGTTTACAATGGTAGCACTGGAAATCCACCAAGTACTGAACCATCCATTTAGTAGCAAATATGGGATTAAACACTGCCTCCTGCCAGACAACTTTGTTGCTCTCACTCCAGAGGCTCGACAAGGACATAAAATTAAAGAGAATGAGTTGATCATTTTTTTCAATATGGAATGAATAAACGACTCATGTTAGAGCAACTCCAACAGCTTTCTCATATTTTGATATTTATCTATTTTAGGGAAAAATGAGTCTCTTATGCAACAAATTTTGATCCCTATAACTATCCTCATTTTAGGGATAGTGAGAAAATAGAAAACAAAATTTCTTAAATTTATTGCAATCTCTAAAATTTTAATAAAGAATTATGAAGATTTTAGAGATTGTTGTAAAATAGTGAATCTGTTGGAGTTGGAGAAAAAAAATTGCTGAAAGTTTTGATTTTTACTTCCCTATAATACAAAAATTATAGAGAAGCTGTTAGAGTTGCTCTTACTCGCGATTTCGGTCAAATAACTGATATATGAAGCCCTTGGATGGTTAAAGAGGATTTCTTTATTTTTAGTGTTTTTCGAAAACTTATTTGATTTTGAAGATTTCTTATCTCTATTGTATTAATCATTTGATTTTGTGATAATAGTAGGATTAAATATTTGTTACTCCTCAAACTTTTCCCTGAAAAACAATTTGGTCCCTTTCAAATTAAACTGAATGGTCCTTATTCTTTCTAATTCTCACATAACAAGTCCACAACAGGTCCAAAATGACTATTATACCCCTCACTTCCTTTATTATATTATTTTTCTTTTTTACTCTCTCTCTCTCTCTCTCTCTCTCTCTCTCTCTCTCTCTCTCTCTCTCTCTCTCTCTCTCTCTCTCTCTCTCTCTCTCTCTCTCTCTCTCTCTCTCTCTCTCTCTCTCTCTCTCTCTCTCTCTCTCTCTCTCTCTCTCTCTCTCTCTCTCTCTCTCTCTCCCCCTCCCTCCAAGTTGCTCCTGAAGTTGGCTCCACCCCAACCTCCCCAACTCGACTGGTAACCCAGGATTGAAGATCAAGGGAAAAAAAAAAAAAAGGGACTACGCCGGAAAGTGCAGCTTCCAGCCGCCACTCAAAACACCACCACCACCAAATGAAAGAGAGGTCGATCGTGACTCAAGCCCAGGTAGGATCGATGCATGGCATAGATCTCAGCCTCCTCAAGCTCGCCTCAAATCTTTGACGCCTCTGGTCTCCGATTTTCTTCTATTTCCGGTCACCGCCTTGCCTCTGTCACCATCACTCGACCCAGCAAACATCAGCCATCCTACCTTTGAATTCTCACTAGCCACTGATGCTAGATGACACCGCACGCGGCTCCACTGGTGTTAAACCCCCCTCCGCTCCGCCATGAACTTCGACGGTAGAATCCTTTCGTCTCGTGTTCTTGAATTCTGGACTTGGAGGAAACAATGAGATTCTGTTGGAAAAAGGAAGCTATGGTTGTGTTCTCTGTTGAGCTCTGATCCAAGGTCGAGAGTGGCTCCGGCGAGAGAGAAAGCTGAGAGAGTTTTAGGGATTTTGTTTTCAGGAAGGGGGGGGGGGAGAGAGAGAGAGAGAGAGTATAAAAAAAAGGAGAGAAAAAAGTTAAAATAAAAATAAAAAGAGGAAGTAAGGGGTATAATAGTCACTTTAGATCATTTTGGATCTATTGTGTGAGAATTAGAGAGAATAAGGACTAAATTGTTTAATTTAAAATGTGAGAGACTGAACTGTTTTCTAGAGCAAAGTACAGGGAGTAACAAGTATTTAATCCATAATAGTAATATTAAAAAGATAATTTGAACTGAAGATAGAAGACTAACGATATTGAGATGGCAAGCTTCAATTTCTTTGTTGCTTACCCTATTTGGACCAAGTCTCGTGAACAATCATAGTACGTACAAACAATGCTACATATGATGTCATAATGGAAACTTGTCTTTTTCATGTCTCATTTTGTTTGTTTCCCTTGATTACTTATTGATGAGTAAGAACGAAGTTTACTTATTGTGACGCACTAAGATATTCAACATGCTTAGTGCTCTAGACCTTCTAATTTTGGTCTCCCAAGTAATTCGGGAATGATGAATATGAAAATTTTAGAATTTTCAGAAATCTTAAAACTCTAGAGATGTAAGCCGTTAAATTAGTCACATCTTGCAATATGTCTGTTGCGTTGAATTTTTTTCTAATACAGTAATACTCCACACGATGAAACAACACGCGGGAACAGAGTTGGTGTAACACACCTAATAGATTGAAAGTAACCCCTATATGGTCAATACAATAATTACAGCACTGCTATGGGTGGATAAACTTGACTTGGTGGTACTAACCAATTAATAGAAAGTTACCCATGTTTGAAAATGTAATGGAAACACTCGGGCCTTTGGTTATGTGTCATTCTCCCTTTCCAACCTTGATTAGCACAGAAGAGAAGAGTAATGTGGAAGCACCCTAATCCTCATAATTACTCGGGAGGATTGTGAACCAAACAAATTATTACTGAGAAATGTACGCACGGGGCAATTCATTGGAGCTTAATTAGCGGCCATCAGTGCACTAGCACAATGTCATTCCTTTATTCTGAGTCGCAACACTTTCTTCGCTTAGTATTTGGTCTTATTATGAAAGCCATAATGAAAGCTTGTGTTACCGGTGTGGGATCGATGGTAAATTGTATATTTTCGTAATCATGTAAAATTTCGTTGTTCATTCCGATTGAGCTTAAATTACAAGGATTTGCCTGGATTGTACCAACTAGTATCTTAGTGCTCATTTTATGAGCACGTAAGAGAATTTGAAAGCTTATAATCTCATGGTCTGTTTGATATAATTAAGTGATTAATTAGTCTTAATTTGATTTTTTTTTAGAGATGATTTCTATGACAAACTCAATTGCACACACAAGATTCAATGAAAAATTCACTATTAAAAACATCTTTTCTTTGCTAATGTTTGTTTGGACTTTTACCAACTATGCGCATTTATTTTAGAAGGAGTTCCCAAAGATCGTATAGTTTACTTAATGACGAATGTAACGAGGTTTCTTCTAGTAGTGGTTTAGTTATATGTTAATACTATAATATGCTATTATTTTATTGTTGGACTTGCTTAGTAATTCATACTTATAAGATTATCGAAGTGGTATATTGAGTATTGGTTGAAATATTGAGTAAATATCAGTAAATTAGTTACATTTTAAAAATATTTTGAATTTCGTTCACATGTTGATATGATCAAGTTAAGAAAAGACCCTCGAGACCTCGAATTAAATAGGGACTTTAACTCATGTTCCAGAGAGAGAGAGAGAGAGAACATGTTAAAAAAAAAAAAAAAAATCGGGCTTTAACTAGTGCACGTACATTGAGCATGTGTAGTGTTTGAATCCAATTATATGAAGCTGGCATGTTATCTTACCTGTTCCAAATTTTTACAAAATAACATGTAATTATTGCTACTTCAAAAGGCTCCAAGTCTTTCACATTTCACTTCTCACCTAGTGGCTTTTATAAATCTATAGTTGTTGTATAAGGATGAGAAGGTTACCTTTCGACATCACATCTATGAGACTGTTGATAAAGTTCTATTATCTTCCTATAGAAGGGACCTAAACGTGCAACAACTTCAAGCGATCACCACGCTTGATGTTTACCCACTTATAGCATTTTCACAAAGCTAGCGCCTTAAGTTTCGTGCGCGCTTTTGATAGGTTAGAACGTTATTTAAGAGAGATGTTGAATTAAAGCAGCACTTAAAATGTACTTGCAAACGAATATGTTTCAAAAAAATGTAAGACATACATTTACTTTATAATAAAGTAATTCATTTTGTAAGATTGAAAATTATTCTTAGGTAGAATCACTTGTTCCATGCGCTAAAAATGTCAAAAATAATTGCCTCCATTATCAAAAAAGTTTCACACCAATGACAAAAAAAATTTCTTACTAAAATATTTTCGGGAGTCGGATAATTCAAACTTCAAACCGCATTGCAGATCATAGCGAGAGACATGCAAAATAGGTAAATTGGTTAAAAACCAAATCATACTAAGCTTTCACATCAAGACCATAATGATATCACAAAGACAATTGAAACTTGCCCATCACGAATTAATTTTCAAGGAAGCGTGCTTGGTTGCACGTGTTTTATGATCTAAAATTCAAGCCTAACCATACCTACTCAATCAATCGTGCAATCTCGAACAACTACTCTATACATATAAGCTTCCAAAAACATCCTTAATTAAAAAAAGAGATGGAGATGGAGATGAAGATGGGAAGGGTTGACACTTTCTAATATAATGGACCATTTTTCTTTTGGTAAGATAATTAGTGCATGCATTAGTATAAAGTAGAGTGGGAAAAAGTCTAAGGAAGTGGGTTGTGTGTACCTTAAAAAATGGGAGTGAAGGGCATGGATTCCCTCCTCTTTTAAATTAGTTGTTTTTAGTGTTGATGTTTATAAGAAAAGCACACGGTATAAGAATATGATCCTTTTTAGTGCGGGCTGGTGGAGAATGAAATTGTTTTAGCTTTCCAAGCGTGGATGTTTTTGTTGGAGAATCCACAACCAAATGGCTCCATGGTCTCATGACCCACCAAAACTCAGAATTAGTGTTGATGTCAATATTGGTCTCTTCAACGAGCAATTCCCCTCTATTTCAGGTATAAAAAATTTACTAACAAAAATGTCGGGTCAATCGCATTTTGAAACGTGTCATATTCTTCATGAGTTAGCAATTTTTTTCCTTTTTCTTTTTAACTTAACATAAAAAGAATGTGAATGACAGGCTGTACTGAGAATGCGAGGTAATATTTGTTATTGTGTTTATTATACAACTAGCCTCATATTTGTGCGATGCACGTGCGATTGGTGAATGTCTTTCAATTGTTAAATGATGTTCTAGGTAGAGTAGTTTACAATAATAACACAATTTGTTGTTGGATTTCATCAACTTCAACAGTAAACCTGCCTAAGGTGAGTTTAGTTTTCAAAATGTTTACAAATCTGATATCGAAACTCAGAATCCACACTAATACCCTAACTTCATACAAATAAAACATGCATTCATATAGGACATAAATAAAAGACGGATGAAGATCAGATTAAATGTCACAATCAAAGCTTTAAATATATTTAACAACAAAAAGCAAATGTTCATGGATCATGCTTGGCAGGAATTGTCCTTTTGCTTTTGAACCCATGACCGTGAGCTTGTGCTCTGTATGATTCGAAAGCAAGCTAGATTTAAAAGCATAAGCATATGATTAATTGTTGAAAGAAATCATATATGTCAATCATAAACCTATACATGTACACCAGCGCATATCTTTGCTAGGATAAAAAGAGGGAGTTCAACGCCTTAGATTCAACGATTCAACGATTTGCACTTCTTTCCGACAAGCTGTTTCATAACAAACAAAAATACGTATTTTATAATAAAATTATGTTCACAACTCAGTTAGTTTAGGGAAACCGGAGAAAAACAAAAAAAAGCAAACTGGAAGTGAAGAAAAGTAGCACTACTACACCAAATGCCGACAAGCTAAGAAACAAAAGTCCCTAAAATGGAGACGCAAATGAAAATTAAGAGAACAGGGTCCTCGACAAGCATGGGCATAGTTAGGGGTGTTCAAGGTCCTCAAGGAGAGTTAACTGACCCCTCTCACTTTAGCTTTTAAGCTCAGTTATTTGATGTGTTTTTTTTTTTTTTTTTTTGAAATAGACTGGTGCGGCTGTTCTTAAGCCTTAATTAATAAAATTGAAGAATACAGGGGGGGGGGACGTAATGTAATGAACTATTCTAATCATGTTCTTGACTCTCCTTAATAGGTTTTCTGGCTACGCCACTGACGACAAGTCATGGGAATCAAAACTTCGAGCTAGGAAGGGGGCACGGTAATCCTTCTCAAGAGAGAACATGCACAAGGCCAAAAGAAGGCATACCATCAAGGCATCAATCCAAACTTTCAAACACTTCTTATTCACAACTAACGAAGCCACTAGCTGTCGAATTTGCTTCTCTTGGAATCTAAAACAAAGCTGACTGTTGAGGCAGTTAAAAATGAGCTTATTTCTCTCACTATTCGCCACTATTAGTTTTAAATCAAATGACAATTAAGCATAACTGAGTGACAAATAAATTGAGTTGGTGAATTGGATCGGAGTATCTTAAAATAACAATATACGGTTCAAATTGGACCCAAAACTTTTGACTCAGAATGGGCCTACAGTATTTCATAGCAATCGTGTCGGCGAGTTTCGAAGAATAAAGACCAACCATCTCAGGAGTGAACCTAACTAGCGCAGAACTCTGGAATCCACCACCGAGAGAACAAAGTAATCAGACATTTCGCAACATTCTATCAATTTTTGAGTGTTTTAAAAACGAGGAGTATTTTGGACAAATCATGTAGTAAAATAATAATTCGGTTCAAGTTATATGTACCATATCCATTTTAAGTAATTTTTCAAACAATTTTGTGTGGTAAATTTTTGAAAGAATGAGTACATCCACATAATATGGAGGGTCCACTAGGTGTGATTACTCAACCAAAAAATAGTGAGTATTTAGTATTTTGTGCGTTACACTGAATCATCCATTCCATTCTTCTTGGTGGGTAAGCTGCTGCTGCTAAGCTTCAACTTTCTTTTCCTTCTTAAAAAAGAAGTGATGCAACACTTTAGTCGAGTGGTCAATCCACAACCACCATTCTTGTGTCATTTCTGTTCTCATTTCTCCAAAAAGAGAAAATTTTAAAATTTTAAAGTGGCTAATGGGTATGATGATGATTAAATAACACATAAGACGTGCGGAGGAAAGCAATTTTTGATTATTTTTTTCAAAAAAATTTTGAAAAAAGAAAAACAAGAATTCTTTTTAGAGGATTAGGGTTCTTATTTTAGATGGCGATTGAAGAAAGGTAGGAATCCTTTGCTTTACATGTAATTTTGTACAAGGGGAGGGTGGTTTAGTGCTACCAAAAGGGTAGACCCAATGAGATTGGGAAGAGAAGGAAGGACTTGATTGGGCGTGGCTATTGTTCCCTCCACTCCAAACAAGAGGGCATGAAAGTATGCTTATAATTATCAATTTTTTTTTAATAATCTTTGCAACTTTATTATATAATTGGATCTTCTTACCTGTGCATTAGATCTCTTTCAGGTGATCAAATCATGGGTCTGCCTTTATATTATATATATGTTTTTGGTGAAACCGTGCCATGCTTAGATCACCGGGTGCCCTGGCTAATTTTTTGTATTTTTAATTTTAAGTTTTTTAATGTTGCAGTACTGTTTGGTCTGGTTTTTAAAGACAGTCAAATATCAAATTAGAATCCTATGATAACACTAATAAAGCTTTGTTTTATTTTTAGGTTTTGGTTGGTGAAAGAAACTTTAATAATTAAATTTTCATCAAAAACATAAAAAAAAAAGAATTAAATACGAGATTCATAAAATTATTCCAAGAGGCGAGATTAATTTTTTTAGACATTTACTTATTTGTTTTTGTCTTATTGTCAATACATAATCGTGCATATGAATATATAATTTCTCAATTCATTTTTTTCATTGTTAAAAAATTAATTTTTTATTTTATTTTTATTTTTAATGAGCATATGAAACCTATTGACTTTGTGAGGAGACAGTGTAATAAAAATCGACAAAAGTGATAGCCGCTCTAGTTTCTTCCATGTCAATGAGTTTTGTTGCTCGGTTATTAAGAAAGCACTAGGGTTTAAATTTGCAACATTGTATATCGGATCTCCCGTATGCTTACACAATACCACCCTTTGTGCATTGAACATTTTGTCGGTGGGGGATCCTTCATTCGATGGTTCGGCTTGGGTCGTGGTTGATGTTATGTCTTGGTTTGTTGGCTATTTAAGTCTTTTGCAAAAAGACTCATATTTTTTTTTATCGTTTTTCGTTTTTCCACCAGATTATTTGGTCATATTCTGATCATGGCATGGTGGTGATGCATATCTTCTAGTTTAGGGCATTATCCTGTATGTCGCTTTGACTGTTTGTACCAACGTTGTATTTTTTTTTTTTTGCTAGTGGTTGGAATGACCGTTCTGTACAACTAGCAAAAATTACTCGACGCTCCCAAACACTTTTGCAAATCCACTCTCATGATCCAAACTATTACAAGATTATTTCTATTGCCATGTCAATTCACAAGAGTGATCAAAACTGTCGCCTTCCGCTAAAGAAAAAGAAAAATTAATATGCACCCGGCTCTTCTCTCTCAGTTCGAGCTAGGCAACCATTGATGCATACTTTGATGGTAAAGACACATTTGTGCATCACATCAAAGAAAAGAAGTATTGGGGGGTCTATACCTATTTGCCTTTTAAGCCAGCCCTAAACGCTAAAGTAGGCCAGTGATGCATAATACTAACAATGAAAGGTGAAATGTCAGGTGGAGTGTGAGTTTGATATATCACGTATCACATACCCAATCAAAATCAGTGGGACCTTATTTTATGAATCTATAATTCGTGGTTTGAATGGTCAAGCTCCAAATAATTGGTGTTCATGTAAAACATTGGATACCATCCCACTTTTTATCTTATAATCTGTAGCTAACTAGGTATATTGCCTAAGTTACCTTTTGTTTCTTCCTTTTACAATCCATTTGCTCTTCCTACATCATTTCATGGCTTGTGAAAGTAAAAAGCTAGCACCTAAACTTGAATTCTTGTTACCATCTAAATGAGAAACAATGCCATGGGTTTTTTTTATATTTTCTTATCAAGAAGAACTTCATTAATAATGAACTGCTTACAATGAGTTTTGGCAACATCTCTTACACAAAAATGACCACTAGACTTCACACTAGAATTCTATATTGACTGACTAAAGGACAACAAAAGTTATCCGACTCCAAACAAAGTAACGGTTGACTAAACAATAAAGCCAATTTTGCCAAACGGAGAGCAATCTTGTTGCCATCGTGTTTCACAAAATGGCAACTGCAGATTTAAAAGAGACTAAAAGAAAACTTGCATAACAATTATATGGCAATGACAATATGCGCACGAGCAATGTATCCTTGACGTCTCACCTCTCGTCCAGCCAAGAAGAACACTGAGCCAGACAACTCACTTGTGTCAGCACTAACTTGCCACCCATAATCCACATGACCAGCCTTTGATCGACCAAGCCTACACTCGTTGTGACCTAAACCCGACCAAAAGGGTTGTCGAACACTCAGACCTGGGACTAAATTAAACCCAACACCGTCAATCCACTACTGCTCCAAATTGTCATCGCCTCAAACCCAAAACTTGACAGGAACGACCCATTAGAATGCCAATGATGCTCGTCTATGCCACATGCAAACTTTTCGCTGACCCAAAACCAGACATGAACGACCCTCAGGAAGGCCAAAGTGATGATTGTCTCTGCCATAGCCAACCTCAATGCCACGGTTAAACAGTCAAATTTTGTTCAAGTTTGTAATTTGTTAGAGGCTGAGTGTAACAATTTTTACACATAGATAATTGTTAATGTAAGTATCAAAAAAGAATTTAATCAATGAGAACCATAATAAATTTAGTTGACGATGCATTAGATACAAAGCCAATTATATGTATTTAATTATAAATTATACTTGTAAAGTTTTGATGTCTTGAGATTATTGATATTTCTAAATGTTTATTTTTGTTCAAAAGGTATTTAGATATAGGGTTAATCATATAATTTGTTCGTAATGCATAGATGTTGAGTGACATTAATTGGTCTTGTGAACTATCTTTATGATTTTGATCGCTGATTTTGATGGTGTTGAACTTAAATTAGCAAAGCAGATAATTCGGAATTACTCAAAAGTCCAAAGAGTAGCGTGAACATGAACTTGTTAGGCATGGATCTTGACTTGATAGAAGGAGAACTCACCTTCAAAGGGACGCTCCAGTCAAAACCTGGAACGTAAGGGAAAGTCATAAGTGATTCATCTTATCTAAATTTCTTGCACATGAAAATGAACAGTCACTAGATCTAGTGGTTTAGGTTTTTGAAACTTGAAGTCAGATTTGAAATCTATGGGATTGATCAAGCTTTAGTACCGGGAACAATTAATTTTGCAATCAAAGACAATTATGAAGATTGAGCTCAGTCACAATTTTTTTTTTTTTTTTTTTTTTTGGGGGGTTGAAGTTACATTTTGTACCCATTCTTTATGCATTGTAGCCAAGTATAAAAGGAGACCTTAGGAATCCAACACCAAAAATATATTTCAATGTAATATCTTATGTATTTCTCTTTTGTTTATTAATAGTGTTCACCCAGTCACTAAATTGAGTAAGAATTTTATTATCATCAACTTTTATATTTACATTCGCTACTCTATACTTCACAATTTACCTTTGATACTTTCTTGTACTTTTGGCATAAAAAGAAAAAAAAAAAAAAGTATATAAAGAATGATGATGTTAGGAAGGGCGCGCTGCCATTAAAACAAAAATAAAAAGAAAACATATACTAGGAGGGTATTTTCGGAACTCTGTATATTCCCGGAAGATGAGGAGCAAGGTTCGTGTGCATTTGGTTCCAACCCAACGATATGGTCAACATCGTAATAGAGCCATTGACCTTCGAGACCTGACTGCCTCCAACGCCAAGTGATGATACAATCACCCGCCGGTAACAAAAAGAAAAAAAGAAAAAAAAGAAAAAATGTAAATCTTATTCTCACCCGGAAGCAAAAAAAAAAAACAAAAATTTGATCCCCAAACAGGGACATTTGCGTAAAATGGGTTTTTCTATATAATCTCTCTCTGCCTCCCCGTGCTCCTCACTCACGCTTAAGCTTTTGACTCTCTCTCTCTCTCCCTCACCCACTTTCCTCTGCTTCTTCTCCTGAAAGCTTCCCTGATTGCCTGTCTTCGATTCGATCTCAGTCCTTCACGCACGGATTAACCAATCTCGCTCACTGTAAGTCCTTGCTTCTGCTCTTGATATTTTTTACCTTGCTCAGACAATTGGGGGCTTTGTCTCACATATTAGGGGTTCATATGGTCTTGTTTTTGGATCTGTCAATTGTGATTAGCCAAACGCGGCCTTAATATGAATTAATGGAGATGGAAAATTAAGCGTTTATTTATTTATTTATTTTTTTCTGGTGGAATGAAACAATTGCAGGGGGGTTGAGGAAGAGGTTGTGGAGATCTATCTGATTTGGTTGAGGGTGAGGACCAGAAAAGCATGCGGTGGTGGCTGACTCGTTCTGTTGACGTTTTTCGCAAAGTTATCTCAAACCTGTATTGTAGAGTAATTCTGTAATTGTTCTTTTTTACTGTTGTGGATAGTGAAAAACCCTTCAGTTAGAAACCAATTTTAACTCCTGATATTATCCATGGGATCCACTTTTTTCATTGTTGTTCCTTGGTATGTTCGTCAGATTAGTTGAATCCTGATCAAAACCCTTTTTCCTGAAATTCTGTTTCAGTTCATTTTCGGCCATTTTCGGTTTCTCCTAGTTGTTAAAGCTTCGCTTTCGTAGACTTGTTTTTCCTATTCTCTCGTTGGTTCTTGGTTTTCTTCGCAAACCCTTTTGTTTCGTTGATTCCGGTGATCAATCAGCTCGAATTTGGTTTTTTGGATTTGGTGTTTTCTTGAAATTGTGGTGCTTTGGAAGTCTGTTCGTCTTCCGAAAAACATATTCAAGTGCGGGGAAGTTGTTTAGTTATGGTAAGTCAAGCAGCGAGCCAAACAAGATTTCGAGCATTGAAACATGAAAATGGGATTGATGGGAGCGCCACCATAGTTATTAGAGTAATAGCATGCTTTCAACCTCTTCAGGATTGCCAGGTGAGTCATGGATCTTTTTAGTACCATCTAATCTTTATCTTGTTGCTTTTGTTTCCTCGGCTTCCTTGTTTCTTCATTTTCCATGTCAAAGATAATGCTTGATGATGCCTGACATGGAGTTAATTGGTATTTACAGGCTGAATATTTTCGTCATTTGCTGAAACCTGTCACGTAGATAATTTCTGTGCTTTGCGTTCAAAATTAAGCTGGAGTTTTTAGTTTATTTCATTGTTGCTGAAGGAGAGACATTGATCAACTGTTTCTAGTTGTACATACGACTTTCTGGTATGTTTTACACATTCCACTTGGTGAATTATGATTATTATTCGTGGTTTTTCTCCAAGTCGTTGTGTAATGTGTTATTTTTGGTACAAATTGTAGGTGGTTGATTTGATTGGATGGGTGAAGATTTCAGATCTTGGATTCCCGAGCTGCATGAACGGCGACCGCCCGATCCATATTCCTTGGGTGCTCCTTTTGTCTTGGGGCAACAGAACTTCATTTCTGCATATAGAACCCCTGGCACTAGTATGCTTTTTACAAATGGAACTCTGCCAGTATATGCATCATCTGGGTTGCCCCATTCACAACTAGGCAGACCAAATGAACCTCACGGTTGGTTCTATTGCTGGCCCAGTATCCAACAGGCCTTCATGCCCGCTACACCCACTGTTCTCAAAGAGAAACTTTCTACTTGCTCATTCCAAAACCCTAAGGAGACATTGATACCCTGTGTAGACCCTGACAGTAAACAGAAGAGATTGCTTGTCAGCAATCCGTCAGGGGATCAAACAAGTTTTGTCTTTAATTCTGGATTAGCGAATCCTTTGCAGTGCCCTACTTCTTGGGACCAGCAAGGTGCTTACTATGTCAATGGGAATGATCGTGGAACTAACAGAGGTTTTCAAAACCCCTCAGGACCAATTTTGACTGATGAGTTAAAAGCAAGCGATGAATCTGGTGCTGAAAGTGAGATGCATGAAGACACGGAGGAACTGAATGCGTTGCTCTACTCAGATGATGAGAGTGATTATACAGAGGACGATGAAGTTACTAGCACAGGTCATTCCCCCAGCACAATGACAGTTCATGACAAGCTGAATTGGTTTGAAGCAAGGGAAGAAGAAGTTGCTAGTTCTTGTGGAATAACTAAAAAGCGAAAGCTATTTGATGGAGGTTATGATGATGTACCATCCGTATTGGACACTGCGAGTTCCAAGAAACGCAACAGATCAGCGGAGTTGGAGGATGATGCAGAATCCTGTTGTGCCTTCAACAGAAGTTCTGGGTCTAGAGAATTGGACTCCTTGTCCTGCAACAAGAAGATGAAGAAGGACAAAATACGCGAGACAGTGAGCATTCTGCAGGACATAATTCCGGGTGTCAAGGGGAAAGATGCAATGGTGGTGATCGATGAAGCCATCCACTACTTAAAATCGCTGAAGCTGAAGGCTAGAGCTTTTGGACTCCAGTCTCTCTGAGTCCCAACCTATCTGTTCCAGTAGTATTTGTAGTAGCAGTTTGACAATATCAGTTCTTGTCGTTTAGAAACAGTTAATGTGATTGTGCAGAATAAAGTTGGAGGTGTATATGCGTTGCTTGTAGACATGGTAGGACATGCCGCTTGTTCCGGCTAGGGCGGTGGTGAAAACTGTAGCTTGAAGTTGAACCCCTATTGAAGTATTTTGTTCAATGATTGGGTAGGATTGGAAATCAGCAGAGCTTTGGGGTTGCGATATCATGAGCAAGTAGAGAGTGGTGCTTTACATAATGTCCCAATAAAGGGTGGTGAATCATGGTTTTAGGGTTAAGAGAAAGTGACAAGCGCACCTGGGCATGGGGTGAATTGAAAGACTCGGTAGTTTTATTCTGGAGGGCCCCTAAAGAAGAGAAAGAGGTGCACGCTCTTGGTTGTGTTTGGGTCCCAACTCTCACTTTCTCCGCCCTTTTTGTTTACTTGTCCATGTTTAACGTCTGTGGAGGTCTCTTCTTTACTGATGTCCAAGTTTGCACGAGCAAGAGCGCGCCTTCTCCACTCCATCATGTAACAACTTGGAAGGGCCCGAATGGAGCCCAGCCGGGGGCCCTAATCCCACCATTTTTCGCACCGACCGAGCAAGCGAGCCATGTGACTGGAGAGCGAGCGAGCCATGTGACGGAGACTAACCAAACCTGTATCGAATTTTCACTGTAAATGTGATGGTGAATAGACTATGAGATAATGGGGTTGGATATTAATGTTGTTCTTGTTGTAATAAGAGAGGGAAGGGTGACGATGTATTTGGTTGGGGATGTAATTTAAGTTGGGTTGGTGTTGGTGTTGGTGTTGGTGTTGGTGTTGGTGTTGTCCTGATGTTTATGTACTTACGTCGCATGCACGCATTTGTGATATGAGACAGTGATGTGTTGTGTGATTCCTTATTGTTGTGCTTGATTTGTGTTTGCGTTTTGTGTTTGTTGCAAAGTTTCTTTCATTATGGATGTGTGGGGGAGAGTGGGGACCACAGAGTTGCATACTTGCATTATTAGTGTGAGGAAGAATAATAAATAACTTCTATGATGTAATTTAAAGTGACGATTTTCTCTTTATGCCAGTCTTTGAAGAAATGTGGAGGAAAGTAACATTCATTATATACCACAGGCTTATGTAGGTAGAGTGCGATGTTGCATCACAAACCATACGATTAAAGCGTTGTTGTCTTGATAATTTTAGATTCCTTTTATGATACTTATGATTTTTCACTGGATTCTTTAATTATATAATAATTATTATGAGCATATCATCTTGAACCGCAAAAAATTATAAAATTCTCAGCGAAAAAAAAGTTTGGTAAATTTTACGAGGTGTAAATACTTAAATGTGACTAAAAAGCAAGAATAGTTACGATAGGCAAAACAACACGCGTTATCCAAACCTTCAATTGTCCACAAATGCGTATACTCTATGATCTCGACAGCTATTGGTTGTCGAACATAAATCAACTTTGTAGAGGTAAGTGCCTGTGGAAAAGAAGAATATGCATTGACTTTAACAACTCTGAATTTGCGGACATTAAATGACGACATGCGTTTTTCACTGGATTCTTTATCTATATAATTATCATGAGCACATAATTTCGAACTGCAAAATATTATAAAATTCTCAGTAAAAAAAGGTTTGGTAAACTTTACTAGGTGTAGATACCTAAATGTGACTAAAAAGCAAGAATAGTTACAATAGGCAAAGCAACACGTGTTATCCTTGGTCCACGAATGCGTCTACTCTATGATCTCGGCAACTATCGGTTGTCGAACATAAATCAACTTTGTTGAGGTCAGTGCTTGAGAAAAAGAAGAATATGCTTGACTTTAATGACTCTGAATTTGTGGACATTAAATGGTGACATGTAGATAAATGTTGACTGTCGACTTGTATGTACTACATAATTAAGATTTTAGCTCTAGTTAATCAAGAAGATTGTTGAGGACATCAAATAACCCTTATTCTCCTGTGAAGAAATCTCATTCACTCACATTCCAATCAAAATTTCAATGTATATGAATGCTTACAATTGTAATAACAGATGATGTTCTATTTTAATTTTTTTTAAATTTATTTTCGTATATAACTTTCGTATATAGACATACAAGGAGAAGAAAAAAGATTCATGTATTTAAACACTCTTTTTCAAAGGTATTTGGGCACCCAACCATAGAGGCTAGAGTCATGGACCTTTAGTACAGTACACGTTCGACTTTGGATTGGATCATGGGCTTCATACCTCATAGTTTTAGTCTTCTAACACTGGGCCTAGTCTTAAATCTGGACCGTAACCATGTGTTTATTTATTTATTTTTGAGTAGAAACCACATTGTGTGAAGTAAACCAACACTCCCGATCTTCTCCCAAAAAAAAAAAAAAAAACCCTCGAAAAATCAAAAGTGCTCTACTATGAAAAATTTACTTTGAATTCTGTTCATGTTCAACTCTTCAAGTCCACAGTAAAATTAATTTTATCATAGCGATGCACAATGAAATGGTTATTTGGTAGGCAAAAAATTACAAATAGTAACTGAGTTATGACTCATTCGACACTTAACTCACTGTATTTTCAACAATATCACTTAACTCACTCATTTTTATATCTGTTTTTCACTTAACTCACTGCTGTTAATTTTACCGTTAAAAGCGATTAATTGAGGGTATATTTGTCAAAACGTTTTAAAATACATTTTTTAAGTTAAAAAAATTCTAAAATTATTTCATTAAATTTTTTTTTTTTTAAATTTCTGGAATTTCTAATAAAAAAGATTTTATTTTAATTTAAATATAATTTGAAAAAAATATATACCCTCAATTTTTAAAGTTATAAATGCATTTTTTTTAGTGTTTAGACAAATATACCCTCAATTTTAATGGATTTTAATGGTAAAATTGACGACAATGAGTTAAGTGAAAGACAGATATAAAAGTGAGTGAGGTAAGTGATATTATTGAAAGTACAGTGATTTAAGTGTCGAATGAGTTATGATTCATTGACCATATGTGATATTTTTCCTATTTGGTAAAACTACATACCAATGTAGTATGAGTAGGGCTGTCAATGGGTCGTGTCGGGTTGGGTTCGTGTCGGGTTAAGGTATTTATCGTGTTGCAAGATACAAACCCAAACCCAACCCATTTAAAAATCGTGTCAAAAATTTAAACCCAAACCCAACCCATTTATTAAACGGGTTACCCGTTTCCAACCCGCTTAACCCATTTAATAAATAGGTTGTGTTGTGTTTGACAAAATGACTCATTTAAGGGTTAACAATGCGACCCATTTAACAAAAAAATGCATAAATTGATTAAATTCGCTAAAAACTCCACAAGACGAAGAATATAAATAATTATATATAATTCATAAATAATTAAATCCAATAATTATAAAGAAAAATATTTCAAATTGTCTAATCCTATGATCAAATACTCCCAACGTCTAAAATTTCAGGATAAAATATAGCATAATCGGGTTATACGGGTTCACTTCGTGTTGGCGGGTTGACCCGTGGCCGACCCATTTATTAAATGGGTCATGGCGGGTTGACCCGTGGCTGACCCGCTTTTTAATCGTGCGGGTTCAACCCGCTTTATTTCGTGCGGGTTTCGAGTCGTGTTATCGGGTCGTGTCGGAATTGACAGCCCTAAGTATGAGTGATCATAACCTGTTTCAAAGAGAACCAAATCTTCAAGAGTTTCCACCTTTTAATGCTTTGTGTACGAGTATAGGTTCACAAATTCACTTTCACTCATAAAGTTCAACAATTTAGAGTTAGAAAATTATTATAACCCTTTCTTTTTTCGTATTTTCTTTTGAGCATCAAGAATAAATTCTCCATCCATACTCTCCATCCTCTAACAATTCTACGATTAATGTACACGGCAAACTTTGGTCACACGAATCGGCCTTATATGTCTTCACACATCCCACATTCCCCCACCTCCTTTGCAGTTCGCACAGCTCAATGAGACGTCGTCGTTTGGTCCTTCACACTAGAACTTTTTTTGGCGGTTACAAAAACGTGACGTGTGACATGAGGTCCCCACAAGGAGGCCGTAGTCACTAGAAAGCACAAGGGTGAGTGCTACGACGCGACACGGCCACACCCGAAATACACAGAGAGAGAGACTCGTATAAAAACCACTATCCCTATTAAAGGATCATCATCATCATCATCATTTCGTCTAAATCCGGAAAATAATTATATATATATAAAAAAAAAAGTAGAGGGGGGACTAAAGCAAAGCAATCAGAGATTATCGGAAGCTTTTCACGACCGTCAATGGAGGCCGTGCCTTTTCACGACGGCAACATCCACGACTTGATTGAGAGCCGATGCCTCGACGTTCGCCAAGTGAGTAGTGCTTCTTCGATTCTTGACCGGATAGGGTTTCGATTCTGTGATTGTTTTTTTTAGGTTTTGATTGATTGCTGGAGCTTTGTGGATGATGATGATTTTTTTTTTTTTGTGGTGTGTGTAGGATGTTAATCACAGCTTGCAGATGCACTCGTCATTGGTGCGGCGGCTTTCTCAGGAGACGGAGTTGGAGGTTTGCTTCAACTTCATCGCTTCCTCTTAGTAAATATGCATCATTCATTTTCTCTGTGTTTTTAATTTTTAATTTTAATTTTTTAATTTTTATCAATTTTGTTGGTTTGTTAATAATGTAATGCTGTAGATGCAGTGTGAAGTAAAGACTGTGTAATCTTCTATTGTGTAATCTCATTGTTGCCACCAACTGCAAAATTAAGGGATTTTATTGGTATAATTAAGGCCTTTGATTTCTTCTTGTAAGCTTCTCAACTGAATTTAACTAGAGCTTATTAGTACAGACGCTCGGACTTTTTTGGGAGTTGGTTCTTCAGTCGAATACTTTGTGTTTTAGCAGTTAAAGTTAACGTTGTTTAACTAGTTCTCTGTGGATGTAGGTATTTATGCATCAGTTAAGAAAATGTAAACGCAATGAATTTTGAATACGATGAAATTGTTTGTCTTGAGTCGCTTAAAGATGATACTGAATTAGATCGCTAATTTGGGAGACACCACTGTTTTTGTGCTCGAGTAGGAGATTCCCATTAGCTATCGCAGGTTGAGTTGGACATTGTAATAAAAGTTGTGGGGCAGCTGGGTGAACTTTTCATGGTGGTGATAACTGCAGATCAAACTCTTGCACATGGGGTTAAAGTCATTTTTTATGACTTATGATTCAGGTCCTAGATATTATACCAGTGTTCATCATTTTACATGTTCCCCGAGACATTTTATGAACTTGATGATAAATATACTGTTGTAAATGTTTTAAGTAAATGGAAGTAGTGTATAGATGAAACCCCCTTCTGGCATATATACACAAAAGCAATGGTACAATATTGGCGCTCAAGTTTTATTGGTATCAAACTTGTATAATGATTAGGATAAGCTTATGTAGTGAAGGATGCGGTTAGAAAATCTGAAATGGTGGCCATCTTATATTCACTCTGGAGTAATGTCATGAACTTGTATTTACCTTATTTGCTATGGTTACTGATGTTAATGAACAAATCTTCATTCCCCTATCAGATATCTTTGTTTATGCATTTTATTGAGACATTTGTGAAAAATTCTCTTCATTTGTAAATTATTATCATTATTGTTATTTAAGCTGGAATTTCTACTATTGTCGTTTTATGACCCTCTGGTGGTGCATTGTCACCCTGATTAAGTATTCATCTCTCTATACCTATCTCCTTTTGGTGTACAGGGGCATCAGGGTTGTGTTAATTCGATTGCTTGGAATTCTAGAGGTTCACTTTTAGTATCTGGATCAGACGACACACGGGTATGCTGGTCTTATCTTATATTGTCACTTCACATTATCCCAGGTGATAGATAGGTTAAATGAAAGAAACATTAGCATAATGAATAGGAAGAGTAAAATTATGGAAGGAAATCTTCACGCATGATGTGTTCAGGACATAATTCATAATCAAAAGTACTTTTACTTTCATCCTGGAAGCTTTGTACGTATCAAAAACTTTTCTGTGGAAATTATTTTCATATTTTATTACATGCGCTTTCTGTTACTATCTCTGCATGGATTAAAAATTATGTATTGAGATATATGGAGCTTAACATAAGCTATATTCAATGTGATGATCTTGTTGTCATTGTGGTTAAGAACTTGGTAACGCTTCTAAGGTCCAAAATCAAAGAAGATGAAATTTCGAGACTTGAAGTTATATATGCATTTGCAACATGCAAAAAATTGTCAATACCTCCATGTTGTGCAGATAAATATTTGGAGCTACTCTAGTCGGAAGCTTTTGCATTCTATTGAGACTGGGCACTGTGCAAACATATTTTGTACAAAATTTGTCCCTGAAACTTCTGATGAGCTTGTTGTCTCTGGAGCTGGAGATGCAGAAGTAATGTTTTAACATTTGCTCAGTGGTTAATTGCTAATTCTATTTGCTCATAGTTAACTAGCATTTATATGCCCTTCTGTTTTTGCAGGTTCGGTTATTTAATTTGTCTCAGTTAAGTGGGAGAGGACCTGAAGATAATGCAGTTCCTCCATCAGCTCTGTATCAATGTCACACAAGAAGAGTAAAAAAGTTAGCTGTAAGAATTTCGGATTTAGAGAAAGTATACATTCAATTCATTTTTATACTTATTCTGTGGGGGGATGTTCATTGTTTCATGTATATTTACTTGCTGGGATCTTGTACTCACTGCATTTCTTTATTTTAGGTTGAAGTTGGGAATCCCAATGTGGTATGGAGTGCAAGTGAAGATGGAACTTTGAGACAGCATGACTTTCGAGAGGGTACTTCTTGCCCTCCTGCTGGATCTGCTCATCAAGAATGTCGCAACATTTTAGTAAGTGCTTGTTCAAATTCATTTTATATAAGATGAAAACCCCAGTTGCTTTTTGTAGTTTTATTAGTTAGACCTTCGGTAAGAGATATAAACTCTTGTTGCTTCACAAGTTCCTCTGATAGAGATTTATGTAAGTTCCATCATTTACCACCAAATAGGTCCTATCCTTGTGTAGACATTAATAAGACATTGAAAACTGGATTCCACAGTTTCCACCACAGGAAATTAGCTCTGTTGACCAGGCACCAGAATAGATGCCTAAATGTAAAATTTCATTTGCATTAAATATTTGTTATAGATCACTTTTCTGGTGTAAATATGAAGCTCTTTTTGCTGCATTTTTCTTCAGTAAGCTTATATCTGGAAGCCAGAATCTTAGGTGTCTCTCTTTTGGTCCCTTTCCTAGAATCAATTTCACATATAGTTCTTTATTGCAGCTTGACTTGCGGTCTGGAGCAAAGAAGTCACTAGCTGATCCCCCGAAACAAACATTTGCTCTAAAATCTTGTGATATCAGTTCCACTAGGCCTCATCTGCTATTAGTTGGTGGGAGGTATTTGTTGTTGATTCTTATCAACGAGGTTAAGTATTTCAGCTACTCTTTCTATTTCAACTAATTTGTCTTCTCTGAATTTTTGCAGTGATGCATTTGCGCGTTTATATGATAGAAGGATGCTGCCTCCTCTGACATCCTGCCGGAAAAGGACATCTCCACCTCCTTGTGTTAACTATTTCTGTCCAATGCATCTCTCTGATCGTGTTAGTTTACAGTTCCTAATTAAACTGCTGAAATTTGATCATGATCCTTGTGTCAGAATTAGAAGAACTTTATTACCTTTTGAAACATAAAGCTCTTTGGTGCATCCTGTTTCTTGCACCCAATTTTTTCTAGAATAGGAAAAAGTAATTGCCAATGAAACTTCTGGATATTAATTACTAATTGAAGTTATAGCAATTGGCTTGCAAAACATACATTTAATGCTATTCTAATGTAATTTCTCAGGGACGTACAAGCTTGCACTTAACTCACGTTACATTTAGCCCAGATGGAGAAGAGGTTCTACTTAGTTATAGTGGGGAGCATGTATATTTGATGAACGTAAATCATGGTATTTTAATCAGCCTGGAATAATTTAAAAATGGTATGATATGAAAAAACCCAGCTTAATAATTTAAATTGATTTTTGCAATTTGCAGCTGGTGGAAGTGCTGTGCAGTATACTTCAGGAGATGCTTCAAAGATAATGAGCTTCATACCTATACTGAATGGGCTAGAACTGCAGCAACCAGCATCCAGTGTCTTCAGAAGTCGTCTTCCTAAAAGACGCAAGGCCACTGCTATGGTGTGCATCTTTGCTTCTGGATTTTGGTCATTCTTGTTACTTTTATCTTTCTGCAAGATGGTCATAGCTAGTATCTAACACAGTTGCTGCAGCATGAAAAATGCAGTAGACTAACTCAAATTGCTGAGAAGTCCTTGGAGGAGGGGAATTTTTATCATGGCATTGAGGCATGCAATGAGGTGCTGGATGGATATGGTCGCGATATTGGGCCCATACTAAGGCATGATTGTCTCTGTACTCGTGCCGCATTGTTGCTGAAGGTTCTTTTGATATCAAGCAAAGTTACATGGTTGGATTATGGTACCTTAATTTAAGATTCTCTGGGGCTTACTTCTTTCCCTTTTTTTCTTTTCCAGCGTAATTGGAAAAACGATGCTCATATGGCTATAAGAGATTGCTATAATGCCCGGAAAATTGATAACTCCTCTTTCAGAGCTCATTACTATATGTCTGAAGCTTTATCACAGGTAATATTGTACTGCACTTGAATGTATGATGGTCTGAGATTTTATTGTTTTGTTGGATGGGTTAGGGGTGGAGGAAAATTGGAGTTAGGAAATAAATTGTACTCATATATACAGATAAGATTGATCAAGTAATTTTCCATTTAAAAGCTAATGCAATATTGCCACCAAAGGATAACGCCAAATATATAAATTCTTTTGACCTTTGTTTTTCCACTTACCATAACATATGCAAGGAATTGTAGTAGGGAAAAGTTTATAATAAACATAAGGAAAGGAAACATGTAGCTTATCTATAACCATATAGTTACCTAAGCTTTCTTTTAGACGGTTTTTTCAACTCGACAATTGTGGATATGGTAGTGGAAATTCAGATACACATTTACTTAATACAGTTATCCTAATTCCAATTTGAAATAGTTGAGCATTGTAAAACACTTTTGCCTCCTATTCCTCTTGCTGACAGACCTGTAGTGAAAGCAAGGGTTTGTTTGAAGCTAATTATCAGTTATTTTGAGGAGCAATGCTGTGAACAAATTTCTTAAGGAATTGGGTTTATCTGTTACAATAAAAAGAAAAAGGAAAATACTGTTTATTATTTTTACGCATCTGGGTTCCTGATACTATTCTTCAAAGGAAACTATAGCAGATATAAAGTCGTGGCATCAATGGCTTAATAGACCCCGTCATATCTCTGCCAGAGTATAATCACATATTCATGCAATATCTGGTGCTTCTTGCTCTCAAAATGTTGTCAGCTTGGCTTGATAAACTACTTTATGATTATATGTTTTCTGTATATAGCTAAGAAACATGTGTTTGATCATGAATGAAGTGAGAGAAGTTTGATAAGTATGGACTTTGGACCTGTCTTTGTTTTTGGTAAAGTATTTTTTTTATTGATGAATGCTATTTTCTTGCAGTTGGCCAAACATAAAGAAGCTGTAGAATTTGCTATGGCAGCGCATTCTTTAGCTCCGTCAAATCCTGAGGTAACAGCACAATTGGAGAGTGTAAAAAGAAAGCTTGCTGCAGGTTTGTGACTTTGAGTGTGTTGTGCATTCTTTGATTCCCAGTAAAGTAGATTGTATATTTTTGAGTGCATCCTTTGATACTTTACTGCAGGATTATAGATTTTTAATTCAGCTGTTAATTTTATCTAGCGTAGTAACGATGTGGCCTCTATATGTTGAACTGAGACTAAAACCTTTAGATAACTAGGGTAATAGCATACCGGAGTAATGTATTGTTTACAATTTGTTATATTCTGTTGTAGACAGACATTACTTTTTCTGTTAACACAGACACGTCCATATCTGGCATGTCAACATCCTAAATCTGGATATATGGCCTGCTGATATATTTGTCTTGTTCATTTGGATAAAGATCTTCTGAATTTGAATATGTAGTCTTGGGAATGAACCATATATTAGTGAAGTCAAATTAAAAGTGAAAATATAACCTTTTTCATTTTCTTGACAAAGATAATTGAACACCTTGATAACTCTACAAATTTTCCTAGTATGAAATTGTTTTATTATGAGGAGGGTTTCCCCCTTCCCTAAGGAAGAGTATGGGGAGAGCTGACATGGTGGACATAATTATTGTATCCTTAGGTGTCCAACGAAGTTTTTTCGTGGAAGTGTCATACAAACTCTATGGTGTAATGTAGTTGGAAAGGAGTGGAATCTGTCTTTTCTTTGATAGTCAGTGCCCCTATTTCTTGACCTGTTTTAGGACTTACTCATGCTTTAATAACCTTATCTCTAATATGGTGGGAAAATATGCATCAACCTAATTATTGATTATCCTTTTCTTCACCTTTCTCTCCAGCCTGGTTGGGTGGTCAATGCTACGTCACTAATGTTTATTTTAAATAGATGCCATTTTTGCTTTTTATAGATATGTTTTCTCCTTTATTTGGTTGATTTCCCATTTTTGAAGAGTTGGAACTCCCAGACTCTATGTCCAATAATAAGAGCAGTGCCTTAGTTTCACCATCTAGAAAAACACACAGAAAAAGCTGTTTGTTCAAATCAGTGTATTGTCATCAAGTTAAACATGAGAAAAAGTTGCAATTTTTTTACCGTTCGATTCAACTTAGTTAAAGGAAGCCTTTAAATATAGTAGTGATATAAAGAGATCAAATGTACCTCACTGAGTCACTGCTACTCATTCAAATATTTAAGTCTACTGCAAATCGTCCTTAAAATGAATAGATTGAGAATATTAAGGACATTATTTCTTGCATCTTTATCTTTATTCTTGTTATGTATTATTAACTGTATAGTTCTTTGATTAGCTGAGTCTGAGAGAAATGGTAAGCCAAATGATGGGGCACCCAGGTCTGAACCTCGGGGTGGAAGAGTGCTATCCCTTAGTGACATACTTTACCGATCTGAGGGTAATAGTGAAGCTTCACAAGATGGTCCAAGATCTGAAAGAGAGGATTCTGATTATGACGAGGAATTGGAGTTGGACTTTGAAACGTCCATCTCAGGTGATGAAGAGCAAGATATCGAGCCCAATATTCTACATGGAAGTGTAAATCTGAGAATTCATCGAAGAAGTGATTCTTCTAGAGAAGTTGAAGGGGCAAATGGCTCTTGTGGATCACCTTCATCATCATCTCAAAATGAAAGACTCCCGTATCAGGTCCTTTTCATACCTATGGTGTAAACTATTTCCAGATTGGTGATATGTAATGGTTTTGTTGAGTCACTTTTTTTTCTTTTAATATTTTATATATTTTTTCATAAAGAAATGTAGATGACATACCTATGTTGTTGAGTCGCTTTTGCATAGGCTTTATTCTATACGGAGCTGTGCGAAGTTATATCTTTTTAGCTATGTTTTTGAAGGCTTGATTACAATTGTTTTTAATCTTTCAACCAACTGGTGAAAGTATGGATCACTGTTTAGTGTAAAAAGTGGTTCACTTTTGTCACCTATTTGTTTCTTTCGACCTGATTTTTGCATTGGATGCACATCAAATATTCTTCATCTGCCGTATTATTTTGGTGATCCTATGCCCTTTAACGAAGGATGCATGAAGATAAATTGACTTTTGTAGGGTTGGCAGAAGCATAGGATATCATCTTTTACTTCAATATTTTAGATTTAATTATTTGGTTTCCTCTTATCAGTTATTTTGGATATTTGTTATGTGAGACTGTCTATAAAGTGGCTTTATGGTAATACGGTTTTAAAATTAATAATGTTAAATGAACCACATTTTCATTTAGCTCATCTAACCACGATGGGGTATTTAGACATTGGACATTGCTAGAGACATGGTGTCAAGCCAGCGTTTTAACGCCACATGACATGGTGTGTTAAAGAAATGCCACATAATTTGATTAAATGTTGCACAAGAAATTATGGCATCTTTAGCATGGCCTTTCAGTATTATGGCCTATAGTTGTAATTGAAAAAAAAAGGTTGACTTTAGTTATGCCTAGCACATTGTGTTGTTGTTGGTGGTGGTGGTGTTGCTGTTGTTGTCATGAGTTAGGTTTAGTTCCCCTTTCTTTCTCTATTCTGAATCAGCCTCAGCAATAGGGAATTTCATTTTATTTTCGCACTGGTTGTTTTGTATTGTTGGTCAAATTACCTTTCTTCATGCAGGATTTCCTCAAATTTAAATCCTATTTTTTTTCCTTAACATTAATGAAATAGTCTGTTCAAATGAATGTAATTCACGTGTCATTTCTTTTTCATTATATGTTGCAGCCTGCGGCAGTTATTGATATGAAACAGAGATATGTCGGTCATTGTAATGTTGGAACTGACATAAAACAAGCCAGCTTTCTTGGCCAGAGAGGTATGTCTTAGGGATAAGGATGTCATGCAATATTATGAGTCCTCAGTCATTCTTCAGGGTTGAATGTTACTGTTCAATGTAAAAATTTGGATTTTTGGTAAATGACCCGCATACCTCTATTCTCTACTTATGCACTGTGCTAGAGTGCTTCCCGCAATGTCTTGTTATAGAAGTCCTCATGACAAGCTTTTTGCTATATTTGTGTTTCAAAATTTGGTGATTAGATTTTCTTTGTGATTTATCTTCCTTTATATTTCTAAGTTTATGGTTTTTATAAGAGGTCAAAGAGCGCGGGCGCTCGCACACATGAATGCATCAATGCCCTCCCATCATGCATATTGATGATGCCAAGATTCGTGATCTTGACTGTTTGCTTCAGTTATTAGTAATATATCAAAAGAAAATGTTTTGAGTTTTCAGGAAGCTTGTTATAATCATAAATACTGTTTTCTGTATTGATTTGCAGGTGAATATGTTGCTAGTGGAAGTGATGATGGCAGATGGTTTATCTGGGAGAAACGAACTGGCAGACTAATAAAAATGCTTCAAGGAGATGAAGCTGGTAACTCTTTTCCCTGCAGCACAAAATAATGGGAGTAGCAACTTTCTGTAGTGTTTTCATAACAATTTTTCATGTTCCTCTGCAGTTGTGAACTGTGTACAGTGCCATCCCTCCGATTGTGTTGTGGCAACTAGTGGGATTGACAGTACAATAAAGGTGCGTATTCTGAACTCACTGTTTTGATTTTTTTTTTATTGATTGGGGTTGGGTGATGTAAGGAAACATTCTGATATTTTTTCTGGTTGATTGTTGTAGTTATGGACCCCAAGTGCTTCGGTCCCATCTATTGTAGCTGGTGGAGCGGCTGGACCAGAAACTGCTAACATTTCTAGCGTTTTGTCAGCTAATCAGCGCAGATTAAGCCATAATCGTGAAACCATCCTGTAAGGCTTATCAGATTCTGATTTCTTGCCCCACTTTCTGTAAAGAATTTTTTTTCTTTTTAAATTGATTTTGTATGTTATAAAAGGAAAGGTCCGTGCTTCCATATGGTTTTCATTCATTTTTGTTTTGAAATTCGGTTGGCAAGTTTGCCCACATGTTTGCTACTATTGCTAGCAAACTTCCATGCCATGTATCTAGGTCAGTGGTACGGATTGTAACTTACAGATTTTTTTGGTACCGGTGAGTTATACAATACAACCTATAAAACAGCATGCCTATCAAACTGTATATTCCATGATTCCCACTCCAGTTCTCTCCTTCTCCTGAGCCTTTTATAGAATGTTCCACAGGGAACTGTAGCTATTCAGCACTGCAAGTTCTCATGCATGCTGGGCTCAATTCACACATATCCATGTTTTTGGCGACCGAGGGTTTCCATTGGAAGCTGAAACTTCAAACTGACTAAGTCTGAACATGTATGAGGCCTATGCTTCAACCTCTGATATAGAGATGACTATGCAGTTATAAAAACTCTGCAAGTTCTCATGCATGATAGCTTCATGCATATTCATGTTTTTGCTAACGACTGGTTTCTTATTCTAGCCTGAAACTTCAAACCTAGTATGTATGAGGTCTATGCTTCAAACCCTGAGATTAAGATGACTGAAGCAAATTTGTGATTGTCCAAATGGTGTTTTAGATGTTTCAGGTAGTCTAAATGTAGCCTTACCCATGTATCTTGTTTCATCCAATGACTAATGTAATTTTTGCTAGGTACAGCCGTTCTGAAATTTTGGAGCATTTTCGAATGCATGAATTTACTGAAGGAAGCTTGCACCCGTTTGAGTGTGCTCAGAGCTAAACAAGGTTATAACTGGAGCATGGAGGTAAAGATCATATCTTAATCTCTGAAAATCATTTTATTCTTGTTCTTCCAGAGTTTCATGTACATGAACCAGTGAGTGGCATCATAGTGAGTTAAGAATTTCAATGTAGTGGCCTTAGCTTGATGCGTCACAGTTTTGATTTGAAGTGTTGAATTGTTGTAATTTGTATTCCAATTGTATGTGCCCGGGCACACGACCAGACAAACACAGTATATATACCCATACACATGGACTTAAATCTGATAAAATAGTCTTAAAAAAAGGAATATGGGGATTGATACAAGGTATACAGTTAGAGTTTTAAAGTTATGTTAGACTCAAATTTTGACTGTGAGCTTATGTTCCACCATACTGTTGTTGAATTATGAAAATTACTTTAGCCTAGTATATTTCCTTTATAGATATAAGGAATTCTTGTGTAAATGCTACAACTTTTTCAACAGCTTAATTGTTTGAGGATGTTTAATTGTTTATTATTATTATTCAAACTATCTACTCACATTATTTTGTTACAAGTGATCCAAATAAGAGTCAAAGGTTTTATGAATTTATTTTAGTCGATACTGGCTCTATTAGTATTACTCATAACAAAGACAGAGACGGTCAAATTTCTCATTCAAAAATCCAAATCCGTCAAGTTTTAACCTTTGAAAATTGGAATCAGCACTCAATGACTTCCAAACAATTTTCCCAAAATTTTATTCCTCTAACTTTTATTTACTGGGATTATGGATTTGCTTGGTTCATTATCATTATTAGTTTTGGGTAGAAGGATAATATAATTCCTTAGTTTGTGAAATGGTAGAGTTAGTGTGACCATGCCCCCATCTATCCAAAATATTTTGATAAGAAACTGTTATGGTTTAACGGACTCTGCACTAGTCTAGTCAGGTCATGCTTTGTTCACTTTGAAACCTCGTTATTGTTATCATGATCATTATCATTTTTGGGTAGAAGGATAATATAATTCCTTAGTTTGTGAAATGGTAGAGTTAGTGTGACCATCTACCCAAAAAAATAAAAAAAAGTTAGTGTGACCATATTTTGATAAGAAACTGTTATGGTTTAACGACTCTGCACTAGCCTAGTTAGGTCATGCTTTGTGTCACTTTGAAACCTCAAGTTTACATTTGATAGATGGGTAGACGTTGGAAGTCTGCAGACATTTTTTTTTACCTTGAGCTGAGAATGGGTTTTATAGATGTTGACAAGATGTGTATGATTCTTTGTTGTTACAGATAAATTATGCTCAACTGTAAATGAGACAATCAGGAATCTTGCGGATCATGGAAAGCATTATGGGATAGCCCTAAATAAGGCAAAAATAGAGAGGCACTGCTATGCTGTGTTCAGCTGTAAAGTTTTCCCCATTACAATTTGTCATTATCCCCCTCCAAGCATTTTCCTTGCCTGTATAGTATAGTAGAGATTCTCAACTTGAGAATGCTCTCGGTCTGTGTGTTGTTTTTTGCTCTCATGCTTACTATGTATTTATTTTGATTCTTCCTTATTGTCAATATTGTGTACAGTATAAGAAATCAGAGAACTCTTTTTTGGGTAATAGAGTTGATAACTATATATGTATATATTACCAACTCAGTTTTGTTTTTGTTTTGTTTGATCTGATTTCCGCAAGTGAACATATGTTCACTGAACCTGTTTTCGTTGTGATCCTTCACTTCTTGCTGATTGAAGCTGTAGTATGTTATGTTAGTCATGCCAATGACGTCAGGTTGGGAATATAGTTGTCAGCCCCGACCTGTGGAAGGGTTGGAAATATAATCCTTTATGATTGCAACTTCATACGTTTTGCAATTTCAACTTTTATCCCAACCAAACACTCCCACTGTTGCCCCTTCGACGCATACAATTGTTTGATGTGTGCATCATGAGTTAAAAAACTTCAAGGAATTAGGAAAGACGCATTTTTTGTGATATAATCGACCATACAACCATCATTACTTTATGACTGTAAACAATGTACTTAAAATTTCATCTTTGCATGATTGGATAGTTCCTATGTGATTTTGAGTTAGGGATGAAGGAAAGTACGTAAAATAATGTAGTGTGATAGCGAGTTTGCGCAGGGCGGTGCTTTGGTTGGGTAATTTCTGAATTTATCGAATACCTTTGGTTTAATAAACAACTTTTACTCTTTAGCACGCGGTTGAGACTTGTTTGGTGTCCAGAAATTTCATATTGTCCTTATCATACATAGTTCCGGTAGGCCTTCCGGGTCGGCAGTTTTATGACTGGTGAGGGCTCGTCTCCACCATATCCACGCGAACAACCACCATATCCACCTACACGTCAGTCAGTACAAGGAATATGGCTGCCACACACAACCCCACCCCCCCCTCCCCCAAATGTAGGACAGAGGTCATACCGCCATAGAGAAGTAGAGAACCATATTATGTTGGACAAATAAGAACGTATGAACAACTCCCATTGAGAATGTAAGAAACACTCACTGAGGTCGTATGTCTCACTAGAAGTCTCTGCAATTAGAACCTTCGACCACTAGTGTTTAGGCTGAACTCATTTTTAGTTTTGTTTAATTTTGACACGTATGTGTAGCAATAAGTGTTTATTTATGTAAGAGATGTGATCAGTAAGTGTGATACGATTGTCTTGAAAGTATAATTTGTTTATCGATCAAATATGTTGCACGAAATTTATTGGTCATGATAAGAAAAACAGATTCAGTTATGTTTTTTTTTGGACTTTAAAAATTAAAAAGAAAAGAAGAGAAAATGAACTTTGCGAGGGAAGCAAGAGAGAAGGAAACAAGCGAAGTTTTGAATTTTCAAACTGATGGGGATGTGCAGTCGTGCACATTTTCAACCCAATAATCTCTCATCCCTCTCCTCCCCCCTTCTCCACTTGCAACCACCTCGGCACCATTCCTGCCCAACCATCAATCCTAGAGGCAGTCACCGATCATAGCCGTCAATGAACCCACCGCCACCTTCACCATCAATACCATTCTACTCGGACGCCAGCTTCACAAACAGCTGCCTCTCTTCCGATAGGAATCAGCTGCGCTGGTAGCTCCTTTGCTAAGGATACGAAGAAATTGCATAATGTTGTGGAGGACAAAGAGAGGGCATTGGAGGCCAAGAGAGAAGAGAAAAGAGGATTTTATTGGAGAATGAGTTGAAGAAGAGAGTCGAGTATTCGCAAAGTTTCAGTGAGAGGGAATGAGGCCAAGAGAGAATTTCAGGCTATAGAGAGCGATCTGCATCTGTATCACTGTTCTATGTGTTGGCGATATTTCAAAATACTTTGTGTAACACCAAATTCATTGAAAAACTTTTTATTATTCATTTATTCTAAATGTTACTAATTCATTATGCTCATAATTAGAGCATATTAAAGTTATTATGGGAGTTACAATATTACAATAATTATCTTATTAAATTTGCATAATATCTCCAAACCTTTTCATCTACTATATATACCTATCATTTCTTGGTCTTACACACACAATGAAATTCATTATCTTCTATAGTTCTCTCTGTGAGAGATTATTCAATGCACCGCCGTGCACTTGCACCAACATAAATGAATGGTTAGATTGCATTAAATACACTTTTTGTTTATTAAAAATAAAGTTGATAATAAATATCAAGGGTTGAGATTATTTTATAAGGGTTGGGTCACTTATACCGTCGGTGCATAGAATAATTTCCATCTCTCTGTAGCCATTTCTCTAGTGAGTTCATGTACATATTCTAGAGTGTTCCTTGTTCTTGCTCTTTCATAATGCCAAAGGAAAAAAAATCACTCTTTTCGAGTAATGTGTCATTCGGAAGCCTATAAATCCAAAAGATAAGTTCTATAATCCATGTTATTTAATCTATTATGACAATAATATTATGATTATTATTTGTTATTAATATATTGTATTTTTGAGATCTTGTAGGAGGTGAAATCTGGTGACCGAAACAGCATCCATCGATCAAATTTTCCAACAATCTTAAGAGTAGATTTTGTTGGTGGATGTTTCCTTGTGGAAATCTTGGACATAAAGATAAGTCTTTTATTCATTGAGTGAACATAATTCTCTGTCATTAAATATATTACTTTCAACTCCGAGAATTGCAAAGAACTACTGAAATTTTTCTTTGAGAATGAAGGATCACTATATCTTGATACATTTATGAATTAGTTGTTGCTTTTTGCAATAGGAACTGTTTGATTTGGAATTATATGTGATTAGTTGGCTTTCTATTGATTGCAAAAGTACTGATTGCACTTTAATACTACATTAAGTTTTGGTTACATTTTATTTGCTTATGGCTTATGATCGTTTAATTTCTGCCTATAGATTTTGAGTTGTTATTGGCGTTAGGTTATAACTAAATAGTTCTACATTTGAATGTTGATCCTATAATGTGCATTTTTCAGTTAGTAATGCATGGTGTAATGATGTTTTGAGTTGTGTGCTACCATTAATTTTAGTTTTATTTGCATTCGCTTCATTGTTCAAAGGAATTATGTTTGTAACTTAAAAATTACCCGTTTCGCACATTTACTTTTCTATATTAATTTTTGTGTTTAATATCGTTTTACCATTTTCGTACTATTTATTTTCCATCATTGCTATTAACCTTATGGTTTAGCAAGAGTTTTTAATTCTCTTTGTTATATGATTTGAACCATAATTATTTTCTATGCATTAATATATTTTTTACCGTTATAACTTGAAAAGTTGCTCCTTTGTTGTTGCCTTCGGAATACGTCCCTTCGAAGTATTTTTCTTCAAGGAAGAAAAAAAAAATTGAAATGTTGCCTTCGGATTATTGTTTCTTCAGAAATAATAAAGTTGTTGCCTCTCAATATTTCCATTGCCTCTTGATTAAGATGATGCCTCGTTTGCCTGAAAAATAAATGTGTTATCATGAATAATGCATCGAGAAATTATTTTGTCAATTGACGGTTGCCTATGGTAATTTGATGCCTCAGAATATTATTATGTCCCTACGATTGATGCCTTTGAAAAATGTTGCCTTAAAATTTGGCTACAAGTAATAGGGGTTGCCTCAATATTTAAATGGTAATGAACATAGTTGCCTTGAGAATTTGGTTACCGAGAAAATAATTGCCTGATTCTATATTATTGGTGCTTCCGGATATAATGCAGAGACAACAAGTCTTTAAACATGGTTCCCTAGCCATATTTGCTCAGATGGTTAGCTCCATATGCTGCCTTTAGGTTTTGGGTTGCCTTTCGAATTTTTGTTGCCTTTCGGTCAATGTTGCTTCAAAAAAAAAAAAAAAAAAAAAAAAAAAAAATATATATATATATATATATGCGGTTTTTATTCATTGATGCCTCGATATTGTCCCTTATGCTGATGCCTGAAAAATTATCTCATTAATTGCTGCCTTCGGTTTATGCTTTGAGAAAATGAACATTCGATGTACCTCCATGATCAAATTTAATTTTGATCAAGAATAAAGAGACATTTAATAGCTCCAAATGTGGGGGTGATTAAAGTATCCGAAGCCATGAAATCGGATAAATAATGTTGCCTATTAAACTCCCAAGTCCTTGACATGCGAAGATTCGTTACCTAAATATATATGGCTTGATATTATCTTGCCTATATATATATATATATATATGAGCTTGAGGCTAATTCAGACAGACTCAAAATGTGGGGGTCAAGAGAAAAACAAGAAAAATAGGCTCTTATATTTAGGATTAATTCCTGTTTACCTACTTGAACTTTCACTCATTCTTCATATTAGTCCCTGAACTTCCAATTTCATCAAGACTACCCCTGAACTCTCAATTTTCATCAGCCGTGTCCAATTCTCGAAGCTCCGTCCAATTTGGACGTTAAATCTTACGTTCGGGGCCCACTATCAGGGGTAAAATGGTCATTTCGTGAAAAAAAAAAGAAAAAAAAAAACATAACTAAATTCCTCAGCCCTCCTTTCTTATTCTTTCTCCGTTCTTCTCTGTTCTTCTTCTTTTTTCTTCATCTTCTTTATTCTTTCGATTCCGGTCACATCTTGGTGTTGCACCGATGGGGAGAGTCTTCCTCTCGACATTCCCGAGGTTTCTGTGGTGTTAGTTATCTGAAGAAGAGCTTTGCTAAGGAGAATCGAAGGAAAGAAGTCTTCCGGGGTCCGACGGGTTCTGGGTATTTTCAGGCGACTCAGACAGTGATCCTTGATAAGTAAGAGGCCTTTGGACATTAAGTGGATTTCTGATTTTGATTTCTGAGATTCATGAATTGGATCTTTGAAACTCTCTGTGATAGGTTTGCATGTGTTGAATTGAGGAAATTTGATGACTTTTATGCGATCCAGCTCCCTCGCCGGAAACCCAGCCTACTAATGCTTCTCAGCTGGAGCGGGAGCCGGCGATCGACGAGACGACAGGACCAACCGGCGCCATCAGCTGGAGGACTCTATTTTTGCTGCGACCAAGCTCCTCCTCCGCTGACATCGCCGGCGACAGAGAGCAGCCCTTGAGTTTCTTAGAGTCACCGCTTGTGATGGGGATGGCGAGGCCGGCGATTTGGAAGGTTGGGATTCGGGAGGTGAAGAGATCGACGACAGGGATGTGGGTGTTGGTGGAGATCGACAGTGATTTCAGGGATAGAAGTGGGGGAAGTACGTGGTTGGAGGAGTTGATTTGAAGGAGGGGTGGGGAGAGAGGATGAGGAGGGTGCCCTGAGAAAGAGTGTGGTGGGAGAGGCCGGTGCCGTTTTGCGGGTCGTCAAGAATGTTGGTGATTTGGTCATTCAAGCCTTTTAATTGATACCTAGATCATAATTTGGTCATTCCAATCACCTCCACCATTTCTACAAGGTCCGTCAGTCACTGCATATGGGATTTTACAATGTGCATCAATATCTCATGGAGATGGGTTTCTCAAATTGTCTCATTTTACTTGTTCTTTCTCAATATTGTTGCTGATACTCAGGCCTATGATTACCCATCTCTTTCTTCTTCTATTTATGCTTGTGAAGATGTTAACAATTACTATGCCAATATGGAGTATTTAGAGGATAAATCGATGGTTTAGGGAAATAGGTGTGGAATGCTCTCAAGATCCTAGATGCTTCGGATGTTGACAACCCAGGAGCTTCATCAAGGATATGGGGTAATCAAACCAAAGTGAGGGGTTGGACATGGTTGGTGAAACCGTGAAGATTTTTTTTTTTTTTTGCTCATTTAGGTTTGACAAGGGGTAGTATAGGAATTTAGCAATTTCATCTCCTGCCACGTCATGATTTAACGTCCAAATTGGACGGAGCTTCGAGAATTGGACACGGCTGATGAAAATTGAGAGTTCAGGGGTAGTCTTGATGAAATTAGAAGTTTAGGGACTAACATGAAGAATGAGTGAAAGTTCAAGTAGGTAAACATGAATTAATCCTTATATTTAAATGAAATATATTGGATAACTAAAAATCCAATAAAGATTACTTATTGTTGAGATTATTCAATAAGCTGTATAGGCCAGAGTTGATTTTGGCCAATACTCTGACAAAACCACTAGGCTAAAGGCCAAAGCTAGTGGTTAATACATCGATGAGGATGAGATTATGCCTATAACAAAGGTCAAGAGTGATGGTAACCCAACATATGTGAATGACGATCCCAGGAAGTAGGTTCATTTGGGTAATAACAAGTCACTTGTTGATCAGTGACACACTATCAAATTAAACTTTGAGTCCATCCTTATGATGCATAGATAATGCTTTAATTGAAACATATAAGGATGAACTTTATTCTTAATAAGTACCATAGCCCTTAAACATGGGTGATGTGTTTGATTCTAGTACACACTTGATAGACTTACCTATATGAGTATGGAAGTGGGGCCGCTTTCTATGAAACTTTGGCAAGTCTTCTAGAGCACTCATGAATAAACAGGTAGGAGTGCATGACCTATTCATACCCACCCGCAGAAAAGCTTGATTTCGAGAGTTCAGTGTGGATGGTAGTTCTCTGATTCATATCATTAATTATTTGATTACATTTTTCAAATTTAAAAATTATTACTATATGTAGTTGTGAGATCCTCTTACACGCCCCAAGTTATCTCATTTGTTACATAGGGTTAAATACTTGTTACTCCTCAAACTTTTCCCTGAAAAACAGTTTAGTCTCTCGCCTTTCAAATTAAACTGGATAGTCCTTATTCTATATAATTCTCACACAACATGTCCAAAATGACTATTATACCCCTCCATTTTTTTTTCTTCCCCTCTTTTTTATTTTTATCTTTTTACTTATGCTTGGACTATCCACATTGTCCGGCGAGGCACCCAAACCTTTTCTTCCTTGCAGAGATCGATGACATGTAGCTGCACAACAAACCTCGGTCACACCACTAACAAATCTTTCCTTCTCTGGTCAACAACGATCACCTCTCCTATTCGATAACTTCCAAAATCCAAAAATTTAATGGTTCTGGGTTGGGTTAATTGATGAGATAGAGAAGTGGAGAGAGACTAAAATATCAGATTTTCTCTCTGTGGTCGACTAACTTCGATCATATTTGTGGCTTACTACTGCCTCCATCATGCTCACCGACCCTTGACGAGCAAAACCCATTCTCCATGTTATCCCGCGATGCCCAAAAGTGAACTCAGGCGCCGACAAACCAATATCCAGAATTGATTTGGACACCCTGGTCTGACACAACACCGCCAAGAGCCTATCTCTTCTTCCATTAATCACATTTGCAAACCTCATAGTTGTGGATTCATGTATGAGAGAGAAACAAGGAGAGATAAGCTAAATCCCGAATTTCCTCTCACCATGGTTGACGAATTTGGGTATCCATCCTAATAGCTCCTCTGGTCACCACTCCACATCTCAGAACTAGTCTTGTACGCCGGGAACAATGGCATCTCTCGGTGGCAATTGCACAACCCAGCTCCTGGTGTTGTCATCCTCATCCCAACAACTCCTTGGTTCAAACAGGCACTTGGCATCCCTTACCGACAGTCCACAAGTTGCTATCGCTATCACACCTCACCACCTTTTGGTGAACAACACCCCACCTATTATCTGCGCCCAACTACCAGCGACACCATGCGTACCGGCAACACAACCCAGTGACCCACACCGAGCTCTTGCTCGTAGATGTTGGCATGAACTTGGAGAGGGGGAGAGAGAGAGAATAAAAAAATTAAAAAGAGGAAGAAAAGAGAGAGAGAGAGATTTAAAAAAAAAAACATAGAGAAAAATAATAAAAAAGAGGAAGTGAGGGTATAACAGTCATTTTGGACATGTTGTGGACCTGTTGTGTGAGAATTAGAGAGAATAAAGACTATCCAGTTTAATTTGAAAGGCAAGGGACTAAACTATTTTCCAGGGAAAAGTTTCAGAAGTAACAAGTAGTTAACCCTACATAATTTCACACCTCAATCTCTAATCTCTTAAACTTTCCCGTTATCCGCTGACCTTCCGTGAGTGGTGGCATGTGCGTCAGATATTTTTATAATTTTTGGAGGGAATATTGGTCACTCCACAGATTTTGACATCGGCAAAATTGCAAGAGCAGATATGCTCCCCAAGTGATGTAGGTTTTGCAAAACATGCCATATGACAACTCCGCGATGGAAGCATGTGTAAACCATACCAATTTATCCTTGTTTATGGTAATAACAAGTTAACAACTAAGAGCACCCACTACCTATGTACGGAGTCATGGGTTCGAGTCACCATGGGGGCAGGAGTGAGACCCTTTGATCATCTTAAAGTATGAGTTTTCTTTAAAAAAAAAAAAAAAAAAAGTTAACAACTAAGAGACTAATGCCTCATAATTTTTAGGTTCATTACCATAAAAGTATATTATTTGATTATTCTTATTTTGGTATTTTATTTTTGTACTATTTATTTTTAACAGATTTTCTCACCTAAGGGACAATTTTAAGGGATTGTGAAGGATAAATGTATCTCAACCACATGTATTAAATATAAAAGCAGAAATTACAACAACTTAAAACTGTGCATTTACTTTCAGCCGTCAGATTTACTTATTTCTCACAATCCCTTAAAAACTGCCCCTTAGGTGAGCAAGTCTTTTCTTTTTAATTAGTAGCATAAAAATGTTAGCATCTTTGCAAATATCGAATATACAGAAACTTTCCTTTATGTTTAATTAATAACAAACCGATAAGAAAAATAGATGAAAAGATTGATGATTAAATTAACAAAGTTAAAAATGTTTAAAACATTTAATATTTATTTTAGTCGCTATGTATAATTATTATCATCTTCGATAGTGTCATTAAAATGTGTTGGTAATTAGAAAACCCTAAGCGCCGTCTACCTTGTGCGACGCCATCCAAGCCGAACTGTGCCGCTAATCCCAATCCACTATGTTGCAAGGCAACATCTTGGTGTGGAATTGCCGGGGAATTGTTAACTATGAGTCACAAAGGGCTCTTCTTGACATTGTTCAAGCAAAAAAACCAAGCCTCATTTTTCTCTCAGAAACCCTAGCACAGAAAGAACACATTGATAGTCTTACACGAAGAGTAGGCTTCAAGGATAACATCTGCTTCCCACAGGAGAGGGACTCTCAAGGAGTGGCGCTGTTATGGAATGATGAAACCCATGCAACGCTAAGATCTCGATCACCACATCACATCGATGTCATTATTGGGAGGTCTGTTGACACTTTCAAGTGGAGATTTACTGGCATCTATGGCATCGCTGCCAGAAGTGGAAGACACCGTACGTGGTCACTTATTAGAAGCTTGGCATCGGAAAACTGTAATCTCCCTTGGTTGGTGGCTGGTGATTTCAATGAAATCATGTCAAACAGAGATAAATCAGGAGGACATAGTCGAGCAGCTGCACCTATGGCCACATTCCAAAGAATAATGGCTGATTGCAATCTCATTGATATGGGTTTCTTTGGTAGTCGCTTCACTTGGAGTAACAAATTTACGAAGGAGAGACTAGATCGTGGTTTCAATGTCCTGCATGGAGAGCAAAATTCCCGTACAGTAGGGTTGTCACCCTCAACCCTAGTGAGTCAGATCACTGCCCACTCTTAATTGTGGTTAGCATGGAGAAGTTGAAATTCAAAAGGAACCAGTGGCTTTTTCGTTTCGAAGAATGTTGGCATGGGCAGCCAAATTGTAGTGACATCATCCAGCACAAGTGGCCAACACCCTCGACAGGGAATGCACTCTTACAGCTGGCCTCCAAAATCAAGGGTACGGGTCTTAGACTTATGCAATGGCACAAGGAGGAGTTTGACAATCAGAAGGTAGAGCTACGAGTTATTCAAGAGAAATTAAATGATATTATGAAGCTTCCCTTTTCTCCAAAGCACTATGAAGAGCAAAGACTGTTTCACATAAAGCATAGTCAGATACTTGCACAGCAGGAAAAATATTAGAAGCAAAGATCAAGGGGTTTGTGGCTAAAGGACGGTGATAGAAACTCTGCGTACTTCCACCGGAGGGCAAGTAACAAACACATCAAAAATCTTATTCGAGGGCTAACTGATGGGCAGGATCAATGGCAAACTGATCCTGCGATCGTCCAGTCCTTGTTATTATCCTATTTTCAGGGCATCTTATTTGCTGACACTACACATGAAGAGGCATTACCTGCAATATTAGATGCAACGCCAACTAAGGTGACAGTTGAAATAAATGAGGGCCTTATGCAGCCATACTCTGATGATGAGATTAAGGTAGCCCTCTTCAAAATGCACCCTTCCAATAGCCCAGGACCTGATGGTATGTCCTCATTCTTTTTCCAAAAATACTGGCATATTGTTAGTATGGATGTATGTATTGTTGTCCGAAGCGTTCTTGAAACTGGTGAAATGGAGCCAACCTCCAACTATACATATTTGTGCTTAATACCGAAAATTAAAGACCCAAATGAAGCTGCTCACTTTCGACCTATTGCACTTAGCAATGTTATTTGCAGGCTATGCTCTAAGGTGGTTGCAAATAGGCTTAAACAATGGCTACCTGACATTGTATCCCCATTACAAAGTGCATATGTGATAAGCTCATAAATGTACGTGATTTTGTATTGATTTCTTCATGTTTTCTTAGCTAGTTTTCCATCTATTTGAGTCATTTACTTTATTTTTATGTTTTGTAGGGGTTATGGAGCAAAGTAGAGGAAAGGAAGCTAAATCAGTAAATCTGCCTGTGCAGATCAGTCAACTTCGACATGAAACTGAGAGCAGTTCAGAATGAACTAGACAGTGAGCTTTATATGCTTGGAAAGCCTTGGATGTGTAGTTTCCAGAACTTTTAACGGTTCATTTATATCATTTTTCTACAAGAAGTTAGGGCTGATTTAGTACAGCAAGGTCGGGCAGTCCGAGAATCTGACACTTTGACGGAAATCCATGATTTGAGGCCCGAATTCCTTTTAGAAACCCCCCGACGAGTATTAACTGAATATCTCTATTCATTAGAGATATATGACATATTTTTATGGGTGAAAATTATTAGGAATCTTAGAAGAGAAGCTACTTGATTTCTAAAAGGAAAAGAAGTGAAAATCTCCTAACCTAAGCAATAAAAGAGGGACGTGATCAATTTAGACGGGGGGGGGGGGGGGGGGGGGGGGGAGGGCCGCACAAGAGAAAGAAAGAACAACATCCTTTCTGCCATCATCCAGCCGCCATCTCTTCCTCTTCCTTTCTTCTAGTTTTGTTTTCTTCATGACTATGTCTAGCTAAATACTTTTGTAGCTAGGGGTGATTTCAAAGCCCCAAACATGTTCAATTTCATATTGATGACAATTCAGTTTTTGGTTTTCTATATTATCAATTGAGTGTTTGTTTCACCATGTCTACAAGATGAATCTTTGCTTGTTTGTTTAGGTGTTCAACTAAATGAATAGGTTAGGGTTCTAATGCTAGGAGTAACACTAGATTCGTATATGTCGTGTGTTGATTCCAATTGAGTAGCAAAATGTTTTCTTGAATTACATGTGACTCAAACCCTAGGTTTAGCAAGAGTACCAATGTACTTGTGCCCCTAGATTTATCTAAACCCTTTTATTGCTTAATGATTTTGATATGTTAAACTTAGCAAGCTTGTGTCTAGGTTGCATAATCGGAAATAGATTAAGTGGTGAGCTTGTATTCACTTAACGAGGAACTAAGAAAGGGTAATGGGTTAATTCGAGCTTGTGAGTTAACTTCGGGTAAATTCAATTCAGAATTAAGATTCCATAACTGAGCTTTGATATGATTGAGTGTGTTTGGTGGTGGAGAATGAGTTCTTAGCTTTGTTTCTATCAATAGTTTAAGTTATAAAATCTGTTTTCTGCTTTGTTATCTTACTGTGTTTAGTTTTACGTGAATTATTTCATACATCAAACCAACTCCGATTGTTCTGAAATTTTGTATACGTATTATTAAATGTGTCTTTAGTGTCCTGTAAAATTTATAGAAAATTAAATCGAGTCTAGGTTAGTCAAATAATTTATTTTTGTTAACTGTTCAGTAGCATGGTTTAGAGTAGTTTGTGACATTTGTTTAGTAGTTTAGGAACAATCTTCAGTGGGTAATGACCCTTGCTTGATCACTATATTACCAACGATGATATTTAAGTGCAAGGTTTAAGTTGTACATCTTTTAGACGTATCAATATGTACCAGGTCGCATCATCTTTGATAACACACTAGTGGCTAATGAAGTTGCTCATTTCATGCATAAACTCCGGCATAAAGAAACAGGTTTATTCTCTCTCAAGTTAGATATCAGCAAATTACTATGTCAATAAACCCATCAGACAACAGCCGAGGACTGTTGTCTGATTCAGAAAATTTATGTTGTCTAGTAGCCTGATATCTCTTAGGCCTTCAGACGACAGATATCACCCGTGATCTATATTTCACTCAAACAACATAGGCTGGCCAATAATCTGTTGTCTGATTATATCGAGATATGCTGAATTATGACTTTCTGATGTTAAAGATGTAACAAAACAACAGTTATATGTTGTTATAAAAGATTCTGCACAACATCTTTTCATAAAACTCTATCTTTTGTCTTTCATTAAGACGACAGAAATCTGTTGTTTGAATATATGGAGATTTGAGCTATCTTGGATTTTGTCTGTTGTGTGAATCAATTGTGGACAACATATATTTTTTATGTTCTATTGTGTCTTTCTAATTAAAATGACATGAATATGTCGTCTGAGTATATAAAGGCTTGAACTTTCTTGGGTTTTTCTGTTGTGTGATTCATTTAGAAACCACAATTATCTGTTGTCTGACTAGCATAAAGAATATACTTGGCCTGCTTCATTTGTTGTTTATGGTGATTTCAAACAACAGACATTTGCTTAAATTCTGTTGTTTGATGTTGGTTTGGATGTCAACTTTAATTGGTTTTTATGTCTTAGAAAGAGCAATGCACGACACAACTTTAGAAAAAATAGTCTTTATTTGAATGTCATCATAATGAATCATTACAGCCACCGAAGTGAGTTCTAGCTATATGCACAACATGATTCCCTAACTACTGATCTACAATAGACATACTGAACTAGCGATCTGAAAATTTGCGAACATGCTAGCCCATTTAGCCCAGACTTGATCAATGTCCAAGTAATCTCTAACTTAGTAGCCATCCTGCATAAGTAATATTCATGTCTAAGATGGATATCAAAGCCTGCTCTACTCATGAGTTTTATACTAGTAAGTAAAATCAGATCAATGAAGCCTGATCATACAAGCCTACCTCAACTCGCCCATGTAGTACAATGATCGGACCCAAAGTGCTTGAAGGTCCATATTCGACCTATAAACAACAAAATTGCAAACCAGAAACCTTGAAAAGAACCAAATAACAAAATTCAGTAATATAAACCACAACACTATTCTACCACTCAGGAATGTAGAAAAATACAAAGAGCAGAGCCCAATAGTGGATGTTACAGTGATCATAAATGTTTCCTGGTTTCTATTGGATTATGGGACTCTCAGCCTCTCTTTTATAGCTTGGGTTTTGGATCACCTCCAAGAACTGCAAAATATATACTTTCTCGTTGTTTGTCATCCCCATCTAAATAGTTGACATTTGAAAGAGTGGGTGGGGGGGGGGGGGGTGTGTGTGTAGTGAGTTCAGATTTATAAACCAAAGACACAACTGAGAAACAAAGAAAATGTGATAAAACTGTAAGAGAAAGATACGTGACTTGAGTTGATCTTACACAAGAAACTTATAACATCGATTAGATTTCATGTTTGGTGTACCACATGTTTAGAGATATCTATATAGTAATAGACATCTCTATACAGAAAATGGTATAAGAAACAATGTTAGAACTTGTCGCATAAACATTGAATGCACAAGTCGTAAGAAAGATTGCATACCTTTTCACGACTAGAAAGTTCAGTTGTTTTCTCAAGCTACAAAAAAAAAAAAAAAGGTCAATTAGTATCGTATAAAACATATTAAATTTCTTGTATTAAAACTTTGGTTGGTACAGTCAGATCTCTGTTATCCAATACTATGCCAATAAAATCATCAGGAAAATTAATTTTATGAAGTAATATTTAAGAGAAGAGTACTACAAATGCGTCTTCTCCAATCATCTCTGTAACAGTTCCACACCTCTGCCTCATTCAAGATGATTGTTTCATGCCTCAATGAAATGTAAAGAGGGACAAAATATAGGTATTTCAAGTATACATCCCATAATTACTCACGTTGAAGGTAGGGGATATCAAGTCTTTAAGGCCAGAGGTAGAGGCTTGCGACTTGTCTTTTGATGGTCTCCTGCAAAAGCAATGAATAGTGAGCACTAAAAAAAAGAATTACTGGTGTAGCACCTGAATAAATGGATAGAGGATTGGAATGGACAAGATGTCCCCTCCCAATATGTTCATCCCAAAATCTACATGTGGTTGCAACAAGATCACAGAATATCACCTTATCAATATCACCTAAACTAAGAAGACTGTCGGAACTTGTGACTATAACTTTGACATGCTATGCTCAAATATTTGTATGACCATTGCTGATGTGGAGATGAATAGAAATACCAAAACGTGTTTAGGAAGTAAAAGATATAGTAGCACATACTGCAACATGCTTGTTGCTTATATCTTACAATTTAAGCATATTGAAAAGGCAAAAAAATTGCATATGAAATTTAACTAATCTTGGATTACAAAGTTTTGGAATACCCCAGAAAGTAATAAATAAAGTCATTTATGTTATTAAAGTCAGCACACTAACCATATATTATGGGTGGTAGAGTTCCAAGACTCAGTTCGCCGAATTCAATTGCCTTAATGTATTTTGTAAAGATAGTTTGTGACATGCTTCTTATTGTGGAGCAAATTCACTGCACAGCAAATAAAATAAGTCCCAAATACCTTTTTTTTCCCCTAATAAAATGAAACTATATTATCACCTTGTCAAGGTAAGGCCACATATCCAAGACAAACTTGTTTAGCCAGTCTACCTGCACCATGAAGTGTATAATGAGTACTGATCGATATTCCTAGCAGCGGTTAGAGAAGGAAAGAGCAAAAGTTCAATGTAAAAGGATTGGATGGCGATACTAACTCGATCGCAATCAGGCCATTTTATCCACAATGGAATTTGAGTTAGAATATCTTCCAAGTTACTTTTCTCCAGTTCATGTAGTGGCTTGATTACTGGGTCCTGCAACACAAGTATTTTAAGCACTATGTAGACAAAGTGAGACCAAAACATTTCAGCTACTTTCTTCAAATCCCAGAAAAACAGTGCTAAGGGAAAAACAACCACATGTCATCCTCTATTCCTCTTGAAGTTCAAACATATAGGGCTCTTGTGGTTCAATTAACACCATGAACTGGACAGTGAATTCATCATTCAAGCTTACACACATTGAAAAGTCAATAACAACTCTACCTAACATATAAATTTGGTTGCAATCAAAGAACTCAAATACAAGATTAGAATTACAATTAAAGAATCAAAATTCTCATACTCGTATGAGATGCAGATGATACCAAACACCATTGATACCCACTTCAGCACATATCAAGAAAAAGCACAGGATCCAAGATTCAACACTTGGTCTTTGCACATGACTCCCTCTTATGTTCACAAGCTCTCATGTCTATCGGAACAAGCTCGAATTCAACCTCTTTCTCATAAGGAGCAGCCAAAATTCGTTTAATGAATACCTGACTCTCTGAATTAGGATCTGAAACACCAGCTTCTTCTGAAATTGCTTGTTGAGCTCAGAGACAGAAAACACCAATTTCTTATATTCGATAACCCCGTATCCCCAATTCGACCATAAACCATCGAAAACAAATCAAATTTCGAAGGAAATTTCAAATTAAAACCCTAAATCCACAATCCAACAAAAATCCTAAATCGCTTAACAGTGAATCGAATGGCTTACCAGCATAGTGAATGAATACAGATCCATGAAACGAGCATCACGATATGAGGTTTGGATGGATTGGTTTTATGGTTTGAAAAAAACTTTCAGATGCAAAATGAGTTTTTCTGTGTTTGTCAAACAGAGATGGAGGATGGAGGGAGGTTCTTCAAGGTTTTTAGTTTTTAGAGGAGATCGGGTTTGGATTTGGCAAGATATTTGGGTTCAAGGCGCTGGATTTTCAGTTCAGTGGTTTTGGTTTGAGAGGGCGCACTGTGAAGAAGAGAAAGTTTTCTCTGGGTTTCCAGTTTGATAAATTTGTCGGGAAGGATATTTCATCTAGTGGGGTTTTAATTCCACTTCATGTTGTGCCAAAAAAAATCAGCTAGGATACAATCAAAATCAAATGAATCTCCATTAATTGCACAACAGAAAACTATTGTCTGAAAATGAACCTTGTTTCCAAAATTGACATACCATGGTATATCACTATATTCAGACAACAGTTTTTTTCCATTCTGTCGTTAAAAAAAATCAGACAACAGAAAACAAACATTCTGTCGTCTGAGCTCTGTCGTCTGATGAGTTTATTGGCATAGTGAAAGCTTATGATCGACTTGAATGGAAATATCTGCAAGCAATTCTTACAAAGTTGGGTTTTCATCCAGCGTGGATCAACATGGTTATGCATAATGTCACCACTATAAGTTACTCTATCTTGATACAAGGAGAGCCTACTCCTCCTTTGTGTCCTACCAGAGGTATTCGACAGGGTGATCCCTTATCACCATATTTATTTATTCTCTGTGTTGAAGGTTTATCTGCACTCATAACACGTGCTGTGCAACACCACATCGTGCAAGGGCTAACTATGTGTCCTCAAGCCCCTACACTTAGTCATATCTTTTTTGCGGATGATAGCCTCCTCTTTGGGATGGCTACCCTGGAAGAATGTAATGCTATCAAACAAATTCTGGATATTTATGAGAAAGCATCTGGCCAGAAAGTTAATTTCCAGAAGAGTAGTGTGGTCTTCAGCAGGAATGTTGACCTGGATCTCCAGAATAGTTTAGCTTCCATTCTTGCAGTCCAACGTGTGAATGAACGTGATAAGTATCTAGGACTACCTCTACGAGTTGGTCGATCTAAAACAGCAAAGTTTGCATACATTAAAGAGAAACTATCCAAGAAATTGATCAGTTGGAAAGCGAAGCTCCTTAGTTGTGATGGTAAAGAAATTCTCATTAAGGCTGTGGCACAAATTATGCCTTTGTATGCTATGAACTGCTACTTGCTTCCCAAAAGTTTGTGTGGCGATATTCATCAACTATGTGCATCGTTCTTTTGGGATGACACTGATGAAAAGAAGAAAATCCATTGGAGGAGTTGGGAAAGGCTCTGTTTGACTAAACAGGAGGGAGGTATGGGTTTTAAAAACATTTATGCCTATAATATTGCTATGCTTGCCAAACAGGGATGGAGAATTATCTCCAATCCTCAATCACTGATTGCTAGGTTATACAAGGCCAAGTATTTCCAAATTGTACCTTTTGGGAAGCGGACATAGGTGACTCACCTTTATTCTCTTGGAGGAATATTCTTCAAAGCAGACATGTAGTCCAGGCAGGTGTGCAATGGAAGATTGGAGATGGAAAATCAGTCAATATCTGGCAAGATAGATGGTTACCGGTTCAGGGATATGTTCTAGCTTCACGGCCCCAATCCTCAACCTTGAGTACAGTGGCTGAACTCATTGATGAAACTACTAGACAATGGAATGATGGCCTTATCTATACTCTGTTCCCAAAAGAAGTTGCAGATCGTATTCTTTGCATTCCTCTTAGTTGGCAGTCCACAGCTGATCGTCTTATTCGGAGTCTTGAGAAACGGGGGCATTACTCAGTTAAATCAGCATATTGGATCGCACGAAAGAAGATATTATAGCATCTCCTTGTGTCAACTTCTAATGGAGACCCGTATAAAGAATTGTGGAGGTGCTTATGGAAAGCTAAAGTCCCTGGTAAAGTAAGCATTTGTGCATAGAGAGCCTGTAATAATCTCTTGCCTACCCGAGATCGACTCCTATGCAATGTCTACTCTGCAATCATCCTGTGGAAGACGTCACTCATATTTTCTGTAAGTGCTCAGTGGCTTTTGAGATTTTCAAGGCTCCACCTTTTCACTTGCAAGACTTTATGATTCCACCGCTTCACTTTAAAGACTGGATGCTGGAAAGAGCGATCAGTTTAAAGCCTGAGATTTTTGCAAAGCTACTGATGATAGTTTGGGCCTTATGGAAGAATCGTAACAGCTGTCTCTGGAATGGGACTAAGCAGACCGCAGTGGACATCTATCTCAGCAGCCTTGCATGGCTTGAGGAATTTCAAAAGGCTAGAGCTACTCCCAGTACACAAAGTAATGCACAGCAAAAACACACTTGGAAGCTAGTCGCCAATGGAGCTTTTAAACTCAATGTGGATGCTGCGTTTCTACCCCACCAAACAAAAGGGGGTATTGGAGGTGTCATCAGAGATGCCACAGGTCAGTTCTTTGCTGCTTTTGCTGGTCCCATTGCGCATACTGCGTCGCTAAAACAGTGTGAGCTCCTCGCCATCCGAGCGGGGCTTGATCTGGTACAAGCACTACAACTTCAAAAAGTGATAGTTGAAAGTGACTGTATGGAAGCTGTAGTTGAAGTCCAGACAAGAGATCATGCTTTACTCGCTAATGGAGGTTTAGTTGATGACATTAAATAAGTTGCTGCAACTATCCCCTCTGTTCACATATGCCATGCACCACGTTCTTCTAATAGGGTAGCCCATAGGCTTGCAGCGTTAGGTTTTGACGCTATGCAACATATAGTCTGGCTTGATGTTGTGCCAGAGTGTATACTTGATGTACTAAACTTTGATCAAAGGCACCTCCATTGAGGTGATCTTAATGGAACACTCTCTTATTATTCAAAAAATTAGAATGTGTTGGTGTTGCATGGGTTCGTATCCCTTGTCAAATCTATGGAGTGACCAATATATTCCCCAAAAATTGTAAAAAATCTGATGCAAATGAGATGACTTGGATATGTAAATGCATCATTTTGATAGCTAGCTATGAAAAATAAAAACACTTTATAGTTCGGAGAGTTTTTTGTAATTAATTTTTATTTAATTAAGAAAAAGAAGATCTGAGTAGTGGAATAGAATCAATAAATCATGCATTGGATCATATTGTTCAATGGTAAAACAAGACATGTACTTTGAGTTAAGATCGGTAGAATTAAAATAAAAAAATATTAATTATTAAAACCATCATGTTGGGATGCATGCCAGGAAATCAGAACAATTTCAATTTTGACTTCGACTCTAGCTATCAACCTTTTTTTTATTCTGTTGCGAATGGTGAATGGGATAATGCTAAGGAGTAAACTAGGGTCTTGTGTGTTCACCCCCGCGTCGAACTCCCAACCCTCCGTCGCAACACAGAAGGTCGCTCGCCCGGGGGACATGGAATCCTTTAGATTCTCGATCAACTTAGGCGCCTCCTGACGCCGGGTCAAATTCACTTGTCCGCTACAACCCTGGCGCTTCACATACACAAGCTCGTAAAAATGAAGCACCTCAGCCACCGTTGGGCCTTCGCATCTAGACAACCGCCAGAGCGAGTTCAACGCCATCAACAACCTCCACACGTTGGGGCAAATTTGCCTGAAGGCGAGGTCAAACTTGCATAGAAGGATCTGAAGGTTGGGCAGTAGCGGAAAGGTGACACCTTGGCGAAACACCGCCTCGTGTACAGAGGCATAACCAGCCGGCAGAAACGACACTTTCTCGTCTTTCCTCGGTGAGCGCAGCTTCACCACTCCAGGCAGGCGGAACACCCTTTTCATCTTTGCGATGGCGGACGGAGGCATCGACCCTCCCGCCTCGTCAACTGAAGTGTCGTCTCGAAGAACCCAAGCCGACTCTATCTCCTCTTTGGCGGCGTCATCTCCATGAGCGGAACCACTCACATCACTGTGGCTAGCCAGCCTATCCTCATGTTGCTCACGGGCAGCGGTTTCCTCTCTTGCCGCTGAAGTTTCTGGGCGCCAGCATGAGCCATCGCTATGTCCCACGGTATGGTTTGTAAGGGTTGAATATCTAGCGGTTCCGGCAGTGAGGTTCCTACAGGGGCAGACAGACGCAACGAATCAATAAATATCCTATCCGCAACACTGATCGACACGTTAGACCCAGAATCCTCACTGCTCAGGATCTCTACGACGCTAGCCATAAAAAACCCTAAAACCAAAGTTAGTCAGTTTAAAAAATCATCTAAACTATCCCTATGTCAGATTTTAACCAAGAACAACCATGCCCAGAAAACAACATATGCATACCCAAAACCCAAATTCGACCATCTAGCAAATCCATAACCACCAACCTTCTGCCACAAACACATAAACCACTCCCAAACCCTTCTAGACCCTCAGACACACCATAACTTGGCAGCAATTACTTTGAATAACAAAAGTATTAACTGACAGAAACAAGAGGCAACCAAATAAACACGGGGCTCAGATTACCAACCTGAAATATGGGAACTCTGGTGTGCTTTGGGAATGCTTGTCTTCACTTCGAGAGGTCTCTGTCCTCCAAGATCGACAACCTCACAAGATTTGCAGAACCCTCTCCTCAATTCTCAGAGCAAAAGCTTGAAGATGACGATATTGGTTCAAAGTGCAAAAAATGTCAAAACCCCTTGAGTTTCCCTCTCTTTTATGTCAACATCAGTCAGATTGAGGCTGTCCGCTAAAAAATGACATCACACGAGCACTGTACACGTGCCTCACAAACACACTTACTATCCAGATTAACAGAGGCGTCGTCTCGCTTACAAAATCGATAATTACTCGCATTAATGGCAAAGATACAGGCGTGCTGAGGAGACGTTCGCCCACAAGCTAACCCAATGCATGATGGCCACATGTCGGGCGCTGTCAGATGAAGCGTCTATCATAAGTAGCCGTCAAAAACGGGCATACCAATCGGCAAGCGAGACAGTCACTGCTAAGTGCAACACCGCTAGCGGAACTTCTCCCTTTCATCTTACAAGTGAGACAGTCTCCGCTAAGCGCAACACAGCTAGCGGGACTTCTTCATCTTGCAAGCGAGACAGTCTCTGCTAAGCGCAACACCGCTAGCGGAACTTCTCCATTTCATCTTGCAAGTGAGACAGTCTCTGCTAAGCACAACACCGCTAGCGGAACTTCTCCATTTCATCTTGCAAGCCAGATAGTCTCCACTAAGGGCAACACCGCTAGCGGAACTTCTCCTTTTCATCTTGCAAGCGAGACAGTCTCCACTATAGACCTCATGTCGCAAGAAAGTCCCATTCCTTACCGCTTACCATTAGCGGAGGGACTACCGCTGAACCCGTGGCAACACCTAATATTATCAACGACCGCCACGCGGCGTTACAGTCAAACTATGCTCCTTCAGGACAAGTAAGGGGACATGTCGACACAGTCTTCGACGGCCTTGATCAGGCAAGTTGACCCCCGCCACTCGGGTATCAAAGATTGAGTTCGCTACCCAACACCCTCTGCTCAGCGCAGCTCCCCTCAACAAACAATATACCGGCCAAACGGAGATCTATCTTAGCCGGGGAATGGGGGACCCCTTGGGGGCCTAGCAGGGGTCCACCCGAAAGGGTAAAGCATTTGCTCAGAACAAATCCATGGTTGACAATGCACTGACACTAATTATGCCTGTGCAAGACTAGCAGAAGTAACGCTACAAAACCGCTAGGCAACTCCCCAACCAAGATTGCCCTCCTTGACTGGGGACTTGGGGGACTTGTACTTACATAAGCATTTGTCAAACATAATTAGCTATAATGAGCTATGCTCATACTACCGCCAGCGGTACTAACAACCATTAATGGTGTGACCTAAGGAAACACAGCTAAACAAGGTATCACCGGAGCCTCGGCTCACCCCCAGATCACCGCTGACGCGCCGCCCAGCGCTGGGCCAAGATCGCCTCGCTGAAGCATCAGAAGATGGGAACTAAAGCATATTAGGTCCACATCAAAAACAAGGAAGAGGTCAGCCTCTTCCCCACCTATAAAAGGTCCACTCCTTTCTCCTCATTAATTACGCATTTACTAACCTACTGTTATTCTGTCAACACAAATACATTGACTAACTTAGGCATCGGAGAAGAGAAGATCGCCAACCGCGGTCTCCCTCTGACGCCCTTTATATTTCATTTGACAGATAGTAGGAGTAACAAGAGCATCACAAGTAGCGGTCCGCCCATCGGACCAGCGTTAACCGAGATTTGGTTACCGCTAAATCTTCACTACACCATAAAATCTCATCTATAGTATTCGAAAAACGCTATGGTAGGATTTGATAGTGTTTTAGTAAACGCTATGTCTGCCCCAGCTATAATAGGTACAAAGTCAGTCATAGCGTTTTCGGAAACGCTATGAAAAAGTCCGCATCTATAGCATTTGTATACGATTCAATAGCACTTAATAAATGCTAATGTGAAACAATCAATAGCACTTCCAAAACGCTATTGAACAATAAATAGCATTTAGTAAATGTTCTTAATACCTATGGCATAGCTATTAGAAAATGCTATAGATAATATCTGATAGCACTCAATGGCCCTGCTATCCTACATCTTTAAGTGCTGTCAGAAGTACACAAATGAACAATTGCTCATTACATAATTTCAGTAGCAATCAAAATAGAAAGTGTTAATATTCATAAATTAAAAACTACTACATTGTCTCAGCCAAAGTTGTTTTCCTTTTGTATAAATGATGGAAATCCTACTCGAAACAAAAAGCCTTTATAAAGACACTAATATGTTACTCCTAGCACATGCTTTCTTTCTTCTATACAAAAGTGTGAGGACTAGATACTAGTTTCAAACAAAAAGCTGATGGAGTTGAAAATAGATAACATAAAACCATCCTTATCCCGTAAGCTACTAAGCCTCATTGCAAAGTCATATTGAATAGATATACAACAAGCTGACTTCTGCGAATGATTACCAAAGAATGATTAAATGTATGTCTTTGCTATTGTGGGCACCCATAAGAATGATAGCTAGTAAAAAAGGATCCATTTTCCTGCAGCAAACCAGCACAAAGTTCAACAAGTGCAGATTACAGATTTTCCTGGATTAAAGCAATGCTCAAAACTTAGCTTATATAAAGCTAATAGTGACTAGAGTCCTTAATCATGCAAATTAAGCCTAGTCTTTAGGTCAGAGCTAGCAAAGTCATAGTTTCCCTAAATCAAGTTCACGACAGTGAATATATATCAAGTAAAATAAGCATCAACTTATATATATCTTCTAAATTAGGTGTGAATATATATCAAACAAAATAAGCATCAACACACACACACACACATATATTCTAAATTAGGTGCAGATTTAAGAAGATAAACAAATTCCTAATTTAAAACAAGGATCAAAGTAGTGCAAAATAGTGCCTAAAATTGAAAGCAAAGTCAAGAGTTTCATACCTTTTGGGAGTTGTGGAGTCTTGAGCTTGTTTAGTATGGTGGACGATGGAGGGGAAAAGAATTGCACCTCCAAGTATGCTCCTCCATTTGCTGATAAGGGAAAACAGAAACAAAGGAGGGGATTAGTTGATTAAAACTCTCAAACTTTTGGTGAACTCAATCGACCAAATATAACAACTAACAATCAGTGCACTACTTAATTGTCCATGGAAACAATTAAATTTTAAATCAGTACAGAATAAAAGAACAATACCACTCTTTTTGGAATTAGGAAGAGATAGAGGCTGAAATTTGGAGTGATTGCCATCAGAGCCTAAAAATTAACATGTAAAAAATTGAACTCCAAAAACAAAACAGTGCCAAACAGGTCATCTTGTAATATGGACAAAAGTGCAGATAGCAAAAGTTAGATACAATCAAAGATATGCACCAGTTGAGATATCTGTTTCCCAAGTTATATGTTTTACAAATCAGCAAATAACAAGTTACTTAAAGCAATTATCTGGAATAAAAGGTTTTGGAATTACCTTTGTACATGATAAATATTAGAACTGTATTGACCTTTCCATATACATCTTCTTCAAAGGATTTATTCTCTAAAATTCCACCCCTTCCGTACTATTCGTGTTCTGTTGCTGCATCTTTGTGACCATATATGCCTGAGCAACTTGATACTGAAATTCACATCATTTAACAAGCACTCCATAAGTTTTTGATAAGTGAAGTTCAACAATGCAATGAAACTAAGGATTCTACAAAATTCGAATCATAATTTCAAAGCTGCATTTAACTCTTACAGAAAATAACAATTAAATAGAGTATAGAAGAGCATATTTCTTTTCTCTTCTACTACCTACTTTCTATAGTCATAAACGCTATAAGACATATCAAAATTTACAAAGTGGAACAAACCACCCAAAAACAAGAGTAAACACTCTTAACATTATTCATTGAAAAATAAGATTCCAAAAAGCTTGAAAGTTTGCCTAGAATTTCAAAACTAGTGAAATTCAAGTAAAACCATCCTGGACAAAGTATTTCTAAAATACCCAACTAAGAAGTGAATCAGAAAGTGACACTGCCTCCATCTATATTCTATACCCACACAGAGGCGACAAACCACACCCCAACAACCCAAAAACCAAAGCAAAAGTCAGAGATGGTATATGAATAAACTAAACAAAAATTTAAATAGAAAATTACATAGTAACACATGACCAAAGATGCAAACACAAAAAACCTACCTTCAAATAGATTTATACAAATAAGGACATGAGCTCAGGCCCAAAAGTCAAATGATGTAAGCCTGACTCCAAATTTAATGCAAAATGACCAAAATGCTTGAGTTTCATCACAATTTACGGACATTGCCACTGACTCCTATTTACGGGCATTTTGTTCTTCCTCTCCTATTTACGGGCTTTTTCTTCTGCCTCTGCAACTCAGGATCAGCCAGATCCCAAGAAGAAGATTGACCTAGACCCAGAAGCAACCTTCTCCTTCTTCAAATCCCTATTGTTGTAAAATCATAATTTCCCTCCTCGGCATTTTTGGACCACTCACGTTAGGTTCCTCCGGGAGCTTCGTGCTCATCGAATTCAGAGGCCAAGATCGACGGTGTGTTGCGGTCTTTGATGAAGAGCTTCTTCAGTGGCGGCCTTCGAGATGAAGAAGAAAAAGCCTATTTTTGGTGGGAAGAATCACCGTCATAGGCGTCTGCGAAAAGGAGATCTCGGTTGAAAATCAGATACACCGGCCAGATCTGGCCGTCCTGGAACAAGTCGTCAACGGAAATCGGCGATCCGTCAGGGAGGGAGGGAGGGAGTGGTCTGGCTCTGCTCCTCCACCGCCTTATCTTGATTTCATTTTATTTTATTATGGATGTATTTGCTTGTTAGGTTTTGATTGATTTGAAGTTTTTTTAGCATTGCTAAATTTGTAGAGGTCTTGACGGTTGCTGGGTTCTCTGATGTTGATGATTAGGTAGGTGATTTTAGCAGTTAGTGATTTGGCTTTGTGCTTGTTTGAGATTTTCAATTCTTGATTTCGTAGCTGTAATTGTAACCAATATGAGGGGTTAAGTTTCAAACATCCAAATTTATGGCTCTTTCATACTCGTATTTTTATAAGATATTGTATCATATAGGTTCGTAGTATTCCTAGGGCAAGAGCCAGACTGATTCGACCTTGTATTAGAAATCCAAGGCATATTTGTCCTAGTATTAGTAACTATGGTGGATTTATTTCCGTTGCGAAAATCGTAGCTGGATATTACATAAGATCAATGACTAGCTATTATTTGGTTAACTGAGTTTTATCTGTTTTTATGTATCATTGTGTGTGTCTGCACCCAATATCCCATTGCTACTTCATTTGGCAAACTAAAAACTATTATTAAGCTATTGGATACCACATGCAGAACTGTTATTAAGAAAAAGAAAATGTAGCAGAACATGAGTACAAGTGCTGCAGCAGAATTGGACAAGTATGAGTGCAGTAGCAGGATTAGGTGATGACAAGTGCAGTAGCAGGATTATGCGATCACGAGTGCAGTAGCAGAACATGAGTAGCAGAACTGGACGAGTATGAGTGCAGCGAGTGCAGTAGCAGGATTATGCGATCACGAGTGCAGTAGCAGAACATGAGTAGCAGAACTGGACGAGTATGAGTACAGTAGCAGGATTAGGCGATGAGATAAGAGTAGTAGGAGAGTGAGGTTTTGTGAAGTAACATAAAAAGATTATTCTCAAGGGAAAAAAAAGTAAAATAAACAGATTGTTCTCATAAGAAAACAAATTAACATAAAGGGATTATTCTAAAAAAAAAAAAAAAAAGAGTAACATAAACGGATTGTTCTTAAAAAAAAGAAAAAGTAACATAAACGGATTGTTCTCAGTACAGTAGGATGATTAGGCGATCACGAGTGCAGTAGCAGGACACGAGTAGCAGAACTGGACAAGTATGAGTGCAGCAAGTGTAGTAGCAGGATTGGACGAGTGCAGTAGCAGGATTAGGCGATCATGAGTACAGTAGCAGAACACGAGTAGCAGAACTGGACGAGTATGAGTGCAGTAGCAGGATTGGACGAGTGCAGTAGCAGGATTATGCGATCACGAGTGCAGTAGCAGGACACGAGTAGCAGAACTGGACAAGTATGAGTGCAGCGAGTGCAGTAGCAGGATTGGACGAGTGCAGTAGGATGATTAGGCGATCACGAGTGCAGTAGCAGAACTGGACGAGTATGAGTGCAGCGAGTGCAGTAGCAGGATTGGACGATTGCAGTAGGATGATTAGGCGATCACGAGTGCAGTAGCAGAACATGAGTAGCAGAACTGGACGAGTATGAGTGCAGCGAGTGCAGTAGCAGGATTGGACGAGTGCAGTAGCAGGATTAGGCGATCACGAGTGCAGTAGCAGAACATGAGTAGCAGAACTGGACGAGTATGAGTGCAGCGAGTGCAGTAGCAGGATTGGACGAGTGCAGTAGCAGGATTAGGCGATCACAAGTGCAGTAGCAGAACATAACGAGTATGAGTACAGTAGCAGGATTAGGCGATGAGATAAGAGTAGTAGGAGAGTGAGGCTTTGTGAAGTAACATAAAAAGATTATTCTCAAGGAAAAAAAAAGTAAAATAAACGGATTGTTCTCATAAGAAAACAAATTAACATAAAGGGATTATTCTAAAAAAAAAAAAAAAAGTAACATAAACGGATTGTTCTTAAAAAAAAGAAAAAGTAACATAAACGGATTGTTCTCAGAAGAAAAAAAAAAAAAAAAGTAACACAAATTGATTATTTAAAAAAAAGTAACATTTTTTTTAGAATTCAAAAAAAAAAACTAATATAAAGGGATTAAAAGAAAAAAATAGTTAAAGATAAAAAATAAATTAAATCATGACATGTGGCAAGTGGAGAGCAGATTGTCCTTATTTGTAAAATTTAATCATTGTAAAGAAATTAGAAGTCAAAAGAAGTAGTTAAGGGTAAAAAAGTAAATTAACTCATGACATGTGGCAAGTGGAGAGCACATTGTCCTTATTTGTAAGATTTAGTCCTTATATGTTTAATTCAATCTTTAGTGGATGTATTTGTTAAGTCATCTTTTGTCAATAACTTATATGTAATTTGTTAAAAAAACAATGCATATGTTAGCTAATATTTTATTATTATCAAGTCCTAAAATGAGAATCAAGTCGTTGTTTCCCATATGGTCATTAAGTTTAATGGTTAGCTAAACGAATTCCACAACAGATATAACTGAGAACTAAAATATTATAAAGTCGATGCAGATATGAAATTCTAGTGATATTTTCAGATCTGGATCTTGTTCATAAACTATAAAAGTTAATTAACTTGTCATTTACTCTTTGTTTACTGTGCTCCTACTCTATTATAAATTGCAAATCTCGACGTAATTTCGCGGTGAACTGTCTTCATTTTCTAATAAGTCTCCTGCCCAAGTCTTTTTAAATAATTACTGATTTGCTAAGATAAATAACAAGTTTGGCTACTGCCTCTGCACATACCGGAATATGCAAGCACCCGCTTTACGAAGATTTTTCCAGCCAATTCACTGTCGGTGAGTTTACAGCTTATACTTGGTTAATTTCATTGAATAATAACTCCTTTTCTTATTTCCATATAGACTTAAAATTACCTTAAATCATTTGGCAGATTGAGCATTATATAACATGGCGAGCATTACAGTTGCCTCCAATTCAATTGTCTTGGAAGTTCTTAACCAATATAACTATAAAGAATGGAGTTCTCGGGTTGAAACTTACTTGTTGGCCGAAGATCTTTGGGATGTCGTCAACATGAAACCTCCTGAACGAGAAGAGAGAGAAGTTGAATACAAGGCTTGGAAGACAAAGAATGCCAAGGCTTTACATGCAATTAAAATTTCTTGCGGGACTCAACCATTTTCTTTTATCAATGAAACCCGCACAGCCAAGATGGCCTGGGAGGTCTTGGAGAAACAGTTCAAATCACGCGACACATTACGTTTAGAAAAAAAAGGTACGCTCCATGTTATATAAACTACGTCATTAAATAAAAAATAAATAAATAAACTCAATTACATTGTGATAAGGTTATAATAAAATAAAATAAAAACGACATAAGTTATTGTAGTTTGATGTCTTTCCTCTTCACTTTTAATTTGAAATGTTTTAAAGTGAAAATGAAATGGTTCTCATAAAGGTTGCACACATCATAGACCCATTGGTATGCTTATCCTACCATTATCACCCTGATTGTTGCTCTATATTCACGTCCACGAAATATAAGAAATTAGAACAAATCCCAATTAAATTTTCTATTTGTCAGAGAAAGAAGAGAGAAACAGATGTCTTTATACCAAAATGGATGATGCGAGGGAGGAGTTGACACCAGCTGATGAAGACTTGGAAATAAAATCTGGTGAAGGAGGTATGTTCTTTTTGTTTAATTAAGTAGATGAAGAGTAGTGGGATAATGTTTTAATTAAGTTAAAATTGGTAGAATTAAAATAAAAGATGATTAATTATTAAAACCCATCTTGATTGGGATGCATGCCAGGAAATCAGAACAGTTCCAACTATCACTTCGACTCCAGCTATGAACCTTTCTTTGATTCTGTTGTGAATGGTGACTGGGAAAATGCTAAGGAGTGTCTTGCTACATTACTAATTCCTAATGTACTAAGAGCAAGAAATCCAGCAGCTAGAGGATCTACAGCTCTTCACATTGCAGCGAGGGAAGGGCATGTGCATATTGTAAAAGAGTTGGTGTTGTTGATGACTCAAGAAGATCTGGAAATAAGAGATGATAATGGTTGCACCGCTCTTCACATAGCAGTACAGAAGGAGAATGTGGACGCTGTGAAAGAGGTGGTGCCGTTGATAAGACAACAGGGCTTGGGAATAAAAAACAAAACTAATGGTGAAACTGCCCTTCATGTAGCAGCTGGGAGTGGGAATGTGCATATTGCGAAAGAGTTGGCAGAGTTGATGAGGGAAGAAGATTTGGAAATAGGAAACTCCAACAATTGCCACGCTCTTCACATAGCACTCTTGAAAGGGCATGTGCATATTGGGAAAGAGTTGATAGCATTGATGAGAAAAGAAGCTTTGGAAATAAATGATGGACAAGGCTATACGGCTTTAGGTCGTGCCATAAGGTTATGCCACCACCGTGGAGACGAGTACAGTGAAGAAGCTGTGATCGAAATGATTAAACCCATGGTTGCAAAGAACCAGAAAATACTTGGCATTGTGGCTTCTCCCAATGACTACATTCCAGTAGTGGAGGCTTGCATGTTGTTAAAATTCCAATTGGGCCGCTATCTCTATTCCGTTACTCCACGGGAAGCTTTAATGCCGCCAAAGAACAGATGGCAAGGTGCTTCACTATTTGTGTTTTGTCTTGGAGCGAAGGAATTTGGTAAGAGTTAAATTCAAACATATTTAATCAATTACTTCCGAGTGGTGACTCCTTAAATATTTGATTGGTATGTATAATTTTCTTCATAACCTCCACTTCAGACATTCCGTGGGACTTACTTTCAAATTGCCCAAGGTTGGCCACGGTTGAAACTGTACATGGAGGCAATTCTCCGATCTTGGTATTGTCTCGTATGCACTCTGCATTCTTAAGTGGAATGCAACTCAAATTTTGGCAAAAATGGATCTATGATAGTAAGTATCACATTTCTTCTCTCTATATACTAAACAAACTAATTACTATCTTTAATCCATATATTCTACATGGTACTAGTCAATGCATTTAGTCATATCCTTTTACGTTTAATTTTTTTTTTAAATTAAAAAAATACAACTAAATTCATTTCTAGATCCATAAGAATTAGAAAAGCACCATATTTATATATGTGCATTGTTATTTTTTTTATTGTGCCACCAATTTTGAAAGATAGAGGTAGTGCAAGACTGAGAGGATAAATTGTAGATTTAAGCATCTCCAATGCACATAGAGTATTTCATTCGTACCTCCTAAATTGATAAGTAGACATCTCACATCTTTTGAAAAAATTTAGGGTGAGCTTTTTTCTCTAACTGCAACCCCTCTTCCTTTTCTCATTAGCATTACACACAAACATGTGCATAACAAAATGGAGGGGGTGTGTTTTGCAAAAATGGTCTATTTTTAATTCTGACTTTATCCTTACAAAAAAATTGCAATTTTGGATCCCAACTTCCTCTCCCTTTTCCCCTCCTTTCCTCTGTGACCTTGGCGTGCTCGCTTCACTACTAGAGTCCCATCCAAAACTTCATGAGTTAATTACAATTTGTAATTGGGTTGATTGCAACAACCTGTAATTGGGTTGAAATGAGCAACAAAAATGGTATATGTAGATGGTATTGCATGGGTTGGAATTGTTTTTCTTCTTCTATATAGGTAGTTCATCTAGAAACAATTAGAAACAGTTATGGTGTGTTCGATTTCTTCAATTGACTTGTACAACCATCCTTTTATTCTTACATAGGTTCAATAGTAGTGGGAGGACTTGGGAAATACTTAGAACAACTCCAACAGTTTTCCTATAATTTTTGTATTTTAGGGGAGCAAAAGTCAAAGCTTTAAGCAATTTTTCTTCTCCAACTCCAACAGATTCCTTATTTTACAGCAACTTCTAAAATCTCCATAATTTTTCCTTAAATTTTAGAGATTGCTGTAAATTTAGGGAATTTTGCTTTCTCTTTCCTCACTATCCCTAAAATATGGATAGTTATATGGAATCTTTTGGAGCAAAAGAAGTTAACTTTTCCCTAAAATATAGAACATTAAAATATAGGGAAACTGTTGGAGTTGCTTAGATCTGTTAACGGACCGAATTTTAATTCGAATCCGTGGTTATTGGACGAGTTTGGAGTGAAAATTTGATCCGTCGATTTGGTAATGGTTAGGATCCATTAATCCGTATATTTAACGAATCAAACACGAATTTAGGTTGATCCGATCTGTTAATGATCCAGTTTGTTTTTATAATTATTTATTATTATTTTTTTCACGAACACAATATTTTTTCTTACCTTATTAGTGTATTGTTCTAAGGAGTATTTTGGTTATTTAATTCTAACATTCGGTGATACTATTAATTTCATTTCAACATTTTATTGAAGTTTTATGAAGTATCCTGATAAAAAGTTAATATTATTATTTAAAATTTAAAAATATTCTTTACAATAAACGGATCTAACTAGTGGACCGAATATCCATTAGGCCGCCGGATAATTGGATCGGATTGGGTTGAACTTTGCTATTACTATACATATTCGGATTTAGGTCGATCCACTCCAAACCCAATCCATTTATAGGTCTAGAAATACTATGTTCATTCTCAATTGAATTAATAGTCCTCTTTAGTCTTTACTCAATCTCTTTTGCGGATGAGGAGATGGTGATAGAATAACAAGAAAAGGACAAAAATGAAAGTTCAATGTGTAAATTTAGAAGGAGATGTTCGAGTGCCAATTTTAGAGGTCTGAACAGAAGCTTTTATGCATATAATATAACTAAAAATTTAAAATTATAATCTATGTTATGCAACAATTGGAGACTTGGTTGACTCAGTTTGGTGAATTGATCGATATCGGCAACCAAACTAGACTCTTGATTTTCTAGAACACCGAAATTGATCGAAATTTTTCAACACCAACTATGTTAATTTAACCAACGCGGTTTTGGTTTAAGTTCCAATCATTGGCGTTTCACAAAAGCTGAAGCTTGGGTTACAGATCTATCTAACAAGAAGATGGAATTTAGATATAGAGTAAATGTCACAAAAAGTCCCTAAAATTTGGGCCATTCAACACTTTGGTTCCCAATATTCTAAAACTATCACATTGGTACCTCAAAATTAAATATCAACATACTTTTAGTACCCTTCATTAATAACACAGTAAACTCCTCCATTTTTTTAAGGGTATTTTCATCTTGCCTTCTTTCTCTCCCAGCCACGAAACCCATTACTATCTTGATCAAGATAATTAGTCACCAATCACTAACTAAAAATAAGAAAAATTCAAAGCATAAAAGTACTAGTATATGCAAAAGGAGAAGTATTTAGGATAACTATTATATAATTAGTTAACATGAGAAAGGGAAAGATGAAAATGCTCTCAACAGAAAGGAGCTAACAATGTTACTAACGAAGAGTACTGGAAGTATGTTGGGGATTAATTTTGAAGTACCAATGTGATATAGATTTAGAATGTCGGAAACCAAAGTGTCGAATGACTCAAATTAACTTCGGAGACTGTTTGTGGTCAAAACTCTTTGATATATGTTGTTAAGCCTGTCAAAAGTTGTTCAAAGAAGAAGATCATGGATCTAGCATATTCTTGAGATATGAACTGAGGATTCACACCTATGCGGTCTACCACTCTACCTTAAATTGCCCAAAGGTTATAGAAAATTTGACGGTAAAAGTGATTAAGAGAAGGGTTTGTTACTGCTTCAATGGTTTCGAGGGGAGATAGAGAGAGGTACGAGTTACTCATTTTTTTATTTTATTTTTTCCGGCTAAATGAGTTATGGGTTTGAATGTGGTTTGTTTGTTAGAGCAAGTTCACCCGTTGGGTCACCGGGTCACCCACTATTCACTGCTTTTTAGTGTTATTTTCACCCTCTGGGTCATGAGTACAGTGTATTTCGTGCCCTGGGTCACCCTGGATTACTTTCTGGGTCACCATGGTGACCTGCACAGTGTATTTCGTGCCCTGGGTCACGGGCACAGTGTATTTCGTGACCCAGATAATGAAAATATACACTAAAATGCAGTGAATAGTAGGTGACCCGGTGACCCAACGGGTGAACTTGCTCTTAGTAGAGAAAGAAAATTATGATACTTGCCTTCTTGGGGTTGGGATGGCGAGGAGCATGCTAGTTTATAGTGGGACCATTAGATAACCGGTAGAAAATATACATGTCAATTAAAAGTAAAAAAAATAATTAATAGGAAGTAGGCACATTCTATCTTTTAAAGTTGAGTGCGAGTTAAAAACAATAGCGCGTATGATTAGTGTGTATCTGGTATTTTGGTTTTGCCCCTACAATCTGTGTTTGCTTTTATGGCTATGTCCTCACCTACCTGTTCTATCTACTCGGCACTGCTCTGACCTGATCTATTTTTTTGTTGGCTGCGATCATTTTTCATCCTTCAGTAACCATTCGCTGATTGATGGAGGCAGAAAAAGAGGGAAGAGTACTGGTTTAGTCTTTACTGTATTTCTGTATATGAGGTTCGCTTCAAGTAACTTTGGCTTTTTGCCGATTCAGTGTTGTTTCGGCAATGACTGGCCAGGTTTGGTTTTGGTTTCCTCAAGGAGATTCGGGGCGGTATTGGATGGTTTGCGGTTTTTCAGTGCGCAAAAGTCCACTTCCATGCAACATGTAGATTTTGAGTGAAATTCCTTTTTGTTACATTAGAGGGGACTAACCATTGATCTAGTCTAATTTTAACCCAATTTCTCATTTTTGTTACAACTTAGACCAACTCCAATCACAAATTATGAGTAAATTAATCGCAATAAGTGAGTAAATGAAATTTGGATGCTACACAATATGTGTCTGCTATACTAATTTGGGAGAATATCACAAATGGTCACTCAACTTTTACCTATTCGATACTTTGGTCACTCACATTTTAAATATATCACTTTGGTCACTCAACTTTAACTTTGTTATTCACTTTAGTCACTTCGTTAATTTTTTTCATTAAAAAAAAAATTATTTGCCACAATATTAATGATATTTTCGTCAAACCAATTGTGAAAAATTGAGAAAACTGTATTAGAATGATTAGGAGAAGTGATTAAAGTGAGATAAAATGCCCTTTGGGTGACTAAAGTGATTGACAGAGTAATAGTTGAGTGACCAAAGTGATATATTTGAAAATTGAGTGACTAAAGTCGAATGAGTCATAGTTGAGTGGCCATTTGTGAAATTCTCTCATACTAATTTACTAATTGTTAATAGTAAAAAAAAAAAAGGCTCTCAGGCTCTCACCCTCGCTGCAGGGGGTTAAGATTGCATGCAAACTCTAGCCACCATGGCCTGGGACTCTACCACTGGTACATGGTGCCGACACTAAGCATAAAATCTTCATTTACCTCTCGCTGCCTTAGCGCAATAATCTAACGCCTCTTTACACCAAAGGAATCCTCGGCTTTCCCCTTGAATACATCTCACCAGGCTGAACTTGAAGTGGCTGATGGTGTCACTGCAGCCGGCCTCTCAAGGTGGCAATCAAAGGTGGAATTAGGTCGAATGCGACCAAGGTGAGGGCCCTTAAAGGCTCCTGATAATCACAGAGCAGTGGAGAAATCCGGATTGTATTTGATACGGGTTGGAAGCATAGGGAGGCAATCCAATCTGCGAGTGTGGGAGATGTAGTGCACTGAATTACAAGTGTGGCGGCGATGTTAGTTGAACGTCGATCTTGAGGCACGAGTTTCTAATGGCTACTAGTGGCAAGAATAAAGGAGGAGATCGATGGAAAGATGGCGCTGATGATAGCAGTGGTGACAAATGTCTGGAATGGAGTGCCCTTTTCTATTTGAGTCTACAAATCAATTTGGGGTCTCAATTCAGTTTCAATTTCCAAACCATTTTGGGTAATCAGACCAATTTGGGTACCCAAAGTAATCTGGACGCCTAATCATATGAGAACTTGGAAGTGGGTTCAAATTTGGGCTCTATGCTGGACTAGGTTAATGGGCTAGTACTCTATCAGGTTTCGCTTATGGGATCCGAGTGGAAAGTTGGTCAAGTTCCTCATTGGAAAGTTACGTTATGTTTTGTACTTTGCCTATTTACTATGCTTTACATTCATATTGTTATAGGCTTGCTTAGAATAAGTGAGCATCGAATATTGAATGAATAGACCTATTTCTATGTACCATCGTAGTATCACCACAATTTCTTATATGTCTATACTGATGGCAGCAGAAGGGTATGTAATTGTCATTTTGGCTTGAGGCTAGGACTAGTTCCTTTTGGTTTTGATAACGCTCTAGAAGGTATTCTGGATGTGTTAGATATGATTGTAATCATTTTCATTGAGCTTATTCTATATGGTTATTTTGGTTCAAAAGAAAAATAGTGTAAAAAAAAAAATTTCAGAACTAATTGTGCTTCTACGTGTTTTTTAAATAGGTATAAATATACAAGCTCCCGCTATTTTTGATATTCATGATCTTTCTATACCTGTTTCAATCTCAGAAGATGATGGAGGTACTCAAAGGGATGTCGATGTCTCAGGTAAGTTGCATATATAAGTGTTATATACTCTAATTTGTTAGTTGTTTGTTATTCAAATTTGCTACTCAATTGTCAAGAGAGACTCCAATTCTGTTGTTAGGTTTAAAAATTTATTAGTGTCACTATGCGTGCGAAATGTCACCCTCGCTCGGGCAAAATGTCCGTGCCCTTTCTTTGTCTCAATGAATTGTTTTAATCTCTGACATGCTAAATATTGTAGAGAAATAAATATTCAAATACAAATGGGAGAAAATTTATATAACTGATTAAAAATATAAAAAATAGACAAGTGAATGTGAGATATTGAGATTATAAATATACTTATATCATCTCTAAACTGTTGTGAATTATATCATGAAAAATGAGCCAACTCATCTACTTCCTTGCCTTTCACATCTCTTTCTCCTCTAGAAGAAAGAAATGGAAGAGTGATAATTTGATCATGACATTTTGAAGAGTACCCATTAGTTATCTTAATCCTAATATGGCAATTTAGTCTCAGAAAAAGTTTATTAAACTTCTCTGTTTATTTTGTTTACATATATTATTTCATAGCATATATGTATATCAGTTTTTAAAGAATTTTTACCAACATATTGGAATTTGCAATGCAGTTGTGAGTTTACATAAAAGGCTCGTTAAAAGCCTCCTTGATGTTTTGGGTATGCTACATGCCTACACTCACATTGTTTATCTTTTTATCTACATTTAAATTTTGCTTGTTAGTAAGTTAACATTGTTTTCAATGTCAACCTAGGAATCAATCGCATATATGAAATGAAATTGATCCATGTTCGGATGTTTGAATTTATACGTTGCATGGGTGAAGCCACAAGAAATAGGGATGATCTTACACTTGTGCAACTTGATTTGATGAAGAAATCAATCTTCGAAGGTATAGAACGAGGGGATCTTGAGTTTATCACTCGTATTTGTAAAGCAAACGCAGAACTTGTGAACATCTTGGATGAAAAAGGAAGAAGCATATTTCATTTCGCCATTGAATGTCGTCAATAAGAAATTTATTCTCTTATCTACGGTCTTGGGGAAGAAAAGAGAAATCTATATGGAATTAACACAGCGTGCTTTAAAAATAGTATGCTACATGCTGCAGGGAATTTATCTCCCTTTTCACAGTCTAATCATATTCAAGGTGCAAGTTTGCAAATGCAAAGAGAATTGCAATGGTTTAAGGTTAGAATTTCTATATATAACTATATTTATAGGTACTTATATATGCATTTAATATACGTGTGTGTGTGTAAAGCCCTACTCATCTAAGGGAAAGTTTTTAAAAGGATTGTGAGAGACAAGTGAATCTGACAACTGAACAAATGCACAGTTTTAAGTTATTACAATTTCATGTTTTAAATTTAACACAGATGGTTGAGATGCATTTGTCCCTCACAATCTCTTAAAACTGTCTCTTAGGTGAACAAGATTGTGTGTGTGTGCGTGTTCTCCTTCAAAAGATCGAGTTTCCTCATCCCGAACAATTAACAATATAACTTATTTAGGATTGGCCTTGCAAAAAAAAACTAATTGGAGATTGTGTACTTATAAATACAGTTCGTCATATAAACTTGAAATCATGAATAAAGTAATTAATCAAATTGATTCTGAATAAGCTATATACAAAATTAGCCATTTGACTAATTACTTTAAAATTAGACATGAGTTTATTTCAACATTGATTTTCTAATTTTAGATATTCCAACATTTGTTTTCTTTTTTGATGGAAATAGGTAAGCCCTTTCTTTAATATTCAGCAAGCAGTACAAAAACGAAACACCTCTATGAGGTCGACAAAAAGTATCATTCCTTAGAACCTCATAAACCCTATTCTAGAAGAATAAAATCCCAGAAATCCTGAGTACACCCACTTTTTAGTAAATTCACGCACCATTATTCTAACAAAAACCAAGAAACCTCGAAGTTTACATTAAAAAGATTCTAACTAAGGCACTGGTTTTTGCGACCCAAACAAAAATTAAACAATGGTATAGGCCATAGAGACCTTATTCATAGAGGGAATAGAAAGTGAGAAATCACCCTCCACCCCCATTCCAAAGATAGACCAGTCCTTGAAAAGGCTTAAGACCCAGCCTACCCACTTCCATCCATGGGACAAAGCCCATCCTGTCAACCCTAGCCTGGAAAGCCCAAAGCAAGGATCCCAGAAACAGTCTGCCCAGCAAGGAGACAAGGCAGCCCACTCAGGTTGTACGCCACCGTTGACCTCCATCACCGTAGATCTCCGGTCTTCTACCCCAAAACCTCCGTCGGCATCCCTTTCAAGCACAGCCCATGCCCAACCTCGAAAACCTACATGCCTAGTCGACGGGGTCTCAGCACTATCCGCCATCAATCTTGGCTCCAAAGTCACCTCAACAGTCCAAAATCTGTTCTTACCGACAGACCAACCCCGACGACCTCCGTCGGTTCCACAATCAATTCCATCCGCCACCAAACTGTCTCCCAAACGAGACGACGCTAGAGTCAGCCAATATCCTGCCTCCATCACGATCCTTGTACCTCAAAGAAAACCACATAGAAAAGTAAGATGGGTAAGCCGGAGAGCACCCCCACCACCGCCGGCCACGAACCAGCCAGACAAAAGAAGGGATGATATACCCGCCATCGTAGTCGAAGATCAACGTTGTCGGTCAGATTGAAAATTTTGTCGAAGGCCGTAGCCGTCGAGTAAACCCTAGCAGAGCTAGGTCAATAAAACTATAGATACAAGGTGTTTTATATAGTACATAGAAATATTAAAATTTTGAAGTTAGGACATTTTCCTTCATTTATTTTCTAATTCTATTTGATTTTGATAATAGGATTTTGACATAAATTAAGAAAAATAATATCACTCAGTGCATGATGAGTTTGGAAGCAAGTTAGTTTTGAACAAATCTCAGTCCAAGGTAAAAAAACCCTGGGAGAGTTTTTCTCTCAATCTAGTCTTCAACGACGCCCTAGCCTCCTTCTATCGCTCTCTTCTCCACTTCTCTCCATCCAATGGCTTCCGATCCATTGATGCTATCACAGCAAGTTTTGCTGCTTCCTTTGCCATCGCTGAAGGAGGCAGCGCTCTTGACCTAGGAAAGGTTGGTGGTGGCCTAGTTCGCAGGTCCTCCCAACCTTTCTTGATTGGAAAACCTCTGACCCGCAAGCTGGTTGATACTACGGCAGAATTTAGGGTTCAAGAATGGGCTTGAGATTTATTCTTGTTCTCCTTTGAATCAGTGCGTGATCGCAACAAGCTACTCTGAGGTGAGGGTTGGTGTTTTGATCGAGCCTTGGTTTGCTTTGAAAAGTATGACGGTGTCAAACCTCTTCATGAAGATCCTGCAGCTATTGGTACTGTTTCTAGCCCTAGAGACAAGGGCAAAGGAAAGTTTTAAACTTTCCTGGTCTTCTTGCCTAATACTAGAAGTATGGTCTTCTACTACTTTCATCTTAGTTTCTCTAGTTGTACATCAATTGAGGTCTCTAGGCAACTAGGTTACTTTTCAAAGGGAGGTCAGTAGTCAGGATTTTATTTTTTTGTTATTAGGCTCAATAAGTGAGTATATGTGTTAACAGTAAGGGTCACCTGTCTTTTGCTTGGTAGCTTGTGCCATTTATGATTTTGGTATGAGACAGCATCTGATGTACATACCTTCTGGCCATGGATAAGTAATGAAATTATTTATTCCTCAAAAGAATAAAATAATAAGATTTTGACATAGCATAGCATCACTAAAGAAAAGTACTATAATACACGATGCTATGCTATGTCAAAGTCTCTTTATCAAAATCAAATAAAATTAGAAAATAAATGTTGGCATAAACTCTTGTCTCACGGTCAAATTGGACATCCTAAATTATTGATTAGAAAATTAACATCCTTTTAGAACTATTTTTATGTATCAATCTTTTCCTCCATTTTTTTTTTATCAAATAAAGAACTCATATATAATAATTAGTCTATTCTGAGTCAAACTCACGACCTCCGGTCTCACTTATAATTTAAAGGGGAGATTTATGCCACTATACCAAATATTACTGGGCTTTTCCTCACTTTTTTTTGGGAAAAATTTCTAAATTTAGTTTTATACTTTTATGATAATTATTTAATAGTGTTTTATTTTATTTTATTTCATATCGTCAATGTATTGGTGTTTATTATGATTGTAACTATTAAAAAAAATACTGTTAATTGGATGAAGTCTTCTTTGTTTTCTTTAATCTTTCAGTAAACAATTAATTGAATTATGAATCAAAAAATTAATGGCCAATATATACACTTAGGTTAAGAAACCTGGAAGGCTGGAACTAGTATTTCAAGCTGCGTTTAGGTTAAGAAACCAGGAACTAGGTGCATCCAATTTCCTATCACTAACACAATTTCCCGAGAAAGCAAAGGGTGGCTAGGGTTCTTTTGGTAAGCTTGGAGGGCTGTTGGCATTGTCGATGAGCGGTGAGTGCAGCTGGGCGGAGAAGTTTTGATAAGGTCATTTTTCGGTCCTTGCTGCGGTGGCATGGCTTGGACCCTGTCGAGATTGCAAGTTGTGTTGGTGGTGGTGCATCTTAAGATCATTTGGAGGCCCTGTCGAGGGAAAACTAGTGGTACTGGCACTCTTTTCCCTTTGATCGGTGGTAGTTGGTAGGATGGAGTTGAGGTGGGGTTTCGACGGGCTCTATTCTGATCGGAGTTTTCCGATCTAGTATGGGTGCTTCAGAACCATGTGGGGAAGGGGTGTTTGGGTGAGGTGGCGCTTCTTGTCGGTATGCTGGCGATGATGGCAGGGTGGTGGGTCATCCAGTGTCCACTACTGGTGGTAGCTAGTGTCTCAAAAATGTGATGAAGGAGTGGTGGCTGCTTTAGTTTAATTGGAGGTTTGGCTAGGGTTTGAGCATTCTTGGGTCCGGGCTTTGCTCTGGGCTCGAACTTTATTTTGTTTTGTAATTTTAATTTGTCTAATAATACTCCACATTTTTCTTATGGGTGTAGTGGGCCTTGGCCCTGTATACCTTGTTCTTTTAGATGTTACAATGTTTAGTCCAATGGCCAGTATTAATGCACACCAAAAAGGCCTTTAGGCGAGTGTACTAGTTTTTTTGGTTGCATTTTGTAGCTTAATTGTGATCAAGGCGTAGTACTCTACACTAATAGTCATTTTTAAATATGCAGTCAGTCCACTACTTGATTAGGGAATGTAATGGGTGATCTTTGACCTTGCATGGGTCGTATGATCTTTTGATCACATGAATATATCTATTCCCCTCAAAAAAGAAACCAAGAACTAGTATCTCAAGACGGTTCCATACCTAAAAAAATACCAATCATTACAAATTAATATTAAGCTCACTTCATGCAAGCTTATCTAAGGAAAAACTACTTTGCTCTCCAAGGAAAAATCAATAACTACCTCTCCTATCTAAGTTCCCAGTTGTGGCAGAAGAAGAAACATCATATCTAGCTTATAGAAGCAATTTTTGCAAAAAATTGACTTGAATAACTTGAAGAAAATAAATTATATTTAGCATGTTTCTTTCCCTTAAGGTCAAAACTCATAACATCAGCAAGGGTCACAAATCTTTTGAAGCAAGTTAGCCTTAGCCTTCAATGGCACCACTATTATGTCTGACACCCAATATGGTCCAAAATCTTCAGTCTAGAGTCTCAACCTCCTTTAATTGTGATCTCAAGTAAGGTAAACCAACAAGAGTCACAAATCCACAAACAGCCTAACAGCCTAAGAGTTTTTCAAACCTAAACCTAAACCTAACTATGATCTCGACATCATCTTCAAACCAATATTTTCATTTCAAGAGCAAAGGCTAAGAGACTCGATTTTGATCTATATCCAAATATTACCTTTACGAAAAGATGGCATTTCTAAATCCTTCATGTTACTAAACGTGTTTCTTATCAGCCTAAAATTCATATAAGATCGAAATGTTAGTGGGATCCCTTGAAGAATGATCTAGTATGAGTGGAGCTTGAGAAGCATTCATTTGATGTTCTAGACTCCATCATATTCAGTAAGACCGACTAGAGCCTAATTGAAGCCAAATGATCCATCCATCCACACTCGAGTTCGATATGTCGGGTCTGAGAAGAAGAACTAAACATAGTTAACTTCTACCTCCTACGTGTTGAAATCCCCATTAATTTTCCAACCATGTTATATGTTCTTCTTTTACTGCACTGTATCTCTCTTATCACAAAGAAAATTCCAATTACTCTCAAATCGATCAAGCAAACATTTCACCAACCACAAACAGGAAAGTGGATTTCAAAATCATTGGTTTGGAGTCTTCACTCTAGACCACCTTCCCGAGAATACCAAGAAGACCTTCAATAAATGAGTAGTAACCCATAAGAAAAGGAGAAAACAAGTGTACCTTTGCTATTCTAGTTTGATTAACACAAATCATCATGATCTATGATACCAACTGAGCTTGATTAAAAATCTGATACTGCATGGAGATAGACTGATATTTATGCCTTTGCATCAAGAAACCATAGGCATAGAACATGGCGATTGATTCAAGACCTTGCTGTTGAGGGTTGCTCTCTTCCATGGTTTATCGCTGGGGATTTTAATGAAATGATGTGTAGAGTAGATAAATCTAGATGGCCTCCAGAGCAAGTGCTGTAATGGCTCAGTTTGATAATACTATGACCTCTTGTGACTTGATCGACATGAAGTATTCAAGTAGCTAGCAAATATACTTGGGTAAACAAACACACTAAAGAAAGGTTGATTGTGGTTTTTGTACACTACAGTGGAGACACAGGTTTCCTTATTCTAGGTTTATGACTCTAGAACCTTTTGAGTCTGATCATTTCCCTATTCTAGTTGAAGTGTGTGAGGGCCAGTTTGGGTTTTGAATTTCCAGCAGCAATAGCCCTCTTGATAGAGTGAAGACCAGGCCCAAAATCGATCAAAGGCGTGACCCATGAACGATTTTTTTGTAACTAGCTGGATGGTTTAAGTAGTAATTGGAATTGGTTTCAGAATATGGAGCTTATAAATGGATATGGTGTAGGAGCTAGATGCCTGTGAGTTTAGTGAGGATGAAATTCCAGCAGTGGCATGGTTTTGGGTTTGGGATAAGGCTATTTGGGTATTGATGGCAAGGTTTATTAGAGATAAAGCTTGATCCCTTGCTTGAAATTTCTGGGTCATTCTAGCTTGATTTCCAACGGCAATGTACCTGCTTTTTATAGTGGAGTAGGCGGGGAAGATCAATGATAAGAACTGAAAGTTTTGAAGGAGTATTCTCAGTTTTGGTGGGATAATTCTAAAGCTTTCTGGTTTTGTTTTCTCTATGAAACCAAAAGAGTGGAAGCTCGTTCAGGATATGAGAGTGGAGGTCAGTGGTATTGGTATAGGACTGTGATAATCCCAGATTCTACGCTGCTATGATCTTTGGGGGATTCTAATCCCCTAATTTCTGCTATTGTAATTCATGATCACAAAGTCTTAGGGTTATTGGAAATTGAAGTAGGATTATTGAGGATATGAATTGGAAAGCTTCTCCATAGATTCTGGGTTCTTACCAAAAATTGTAAAACACCAATCCCAACAGTAGTTCTTGTTAGAACTATGTTTCTGGTTTGGGGGAGAAAATGGGTTTTGGGCTAGAGATTAGTTTAATGCACATTGGGTGAGGGAATGACTTTGGTGGGCTATAAGTTTTGTTGGGCCTGCTTTCATCTCTCCACTAGCCCATTTTAAGATTTTGGTCCCTCAAGCTTGAATTTTGGTCTCCAAGTCCAAAATCGTCGATGGGCCTTATCTTAGCAATGAGCCTCACAGAATCCATTACCTTCCACACCACATCCCTCCATATAAGCCCCATGTGTATAAACGTAGCTTGGGTCTACGTGTATTGCATGGTAATTTGGCGTGACGAATTCTTGAAGATGCATGTTAATTGCTTGAGCATTTGGGCTTGCACTATTTCTAGTTAACTAGACCTTTTTTTGGGCTACAATGAGCTTGCTTGAAGGCCTAACAAGATTGTCGGTTTAATGAGTCATCTCTTCGTGTGTCGCTTATAAAATTGACTTGTGGAATTTTGGGTGTCAACAAAGTGAATGCCACTAGAATGAACAAAAGGAGACCGAAACAATGTTTTAGGTTTGAAGAGATGTGGTATACACACGCTGAGTATAAGAATATCATTCAAGTAGGTTAGTCTGTAATCCCTTCAAGTAACCCTTTAACACAGGTTGTTGAAAGAATCAATAATATAGGCACTCACTTATTACAATGGCACAATGAGGAACTTTCAGAAAAGCATAATGACATGAGAGTTTTGCAGGAAAAAATGAATGACATCAGGACAACCCTTTTCACCTTTAGAATATAAAGAGCAAAGACAGTTACACATTTAATACTGTACTTTTCTTACTCAACAGGAAACTTATTGGAGGTAGAGATCAAAGGCTCTTTGGTTGAAATAAGGGAATAGAAACATTGCTTTTTTTTTTTCATAGAAAGGCATCTACCAGGAAAAGCAAAAACATTATCAAGGGCTTAAATGATTCGGTTGGTGAATGGAAGACTGAACCAGAAGACCTTAGAGCAATTTTGCATGAATACTTTACCCAAGTGTTTCAAGTTGGTCTTGTAAATGGTGATGTTATTGAACAAGTGCTTGTTACAGTGCCCACTAAGGTAATATAAGAGATGAATGCAACCTTATTGTCACCTTACACTGATGCTGAGAATAAAAAGGCTTTGTTTCGAATGCATTCTTCAGAGAGTCTTGGACTGGATGGTATATCACCCTTCTTTTTTCAAAAATATTGGGATATTATTGGTATTGAAGTTTGTTTGGAAGTTAGACACATTATTGGAACTGCCAATATATAGCAAAATACTAATCTTACATACTTGACTTAATCCCTGAAGTTGAGAATGTAAAAGAGGCTCAACAGCTAAGGCATATTGCTTTGTGTAATGTGCTTTTCAGAATCAGTTCAAAAGTGTTAGCCAATGGACTCAAGTGCATTCTATATGAAATTATCTAATCACTTCAAAGTGCCTACGTTCTTGGTAGGCTCATTTCAAATAATGCTCTTGTAGCAATTGAAGCTGCACATATTATGCACAAGCTTAGAAACCAAGAAGAAGGTTTTTTTTTTTTTTTTTTTTTTTTTCTGTCTCTAAAGCTAAATATTAGTAAAGCCTATGATAGGCTGGAATGGAGTTTTGAGGAGGTTATGTTGATTAAACTTGTTTTCTCACACAGATGGGTTTAAGTTGTTATGTAGTGTATCACTTCTGTGAAATATGCAATTTTGATAAATGGTTAGATTACTAATTGCATCACCCTATTTAGAGGTATAAGACAAGGTGACCATTTATCACCTTATTTATTTATTCTGTGTGTAGAGGGTTTGTCCTCTTTGATTACTCAAGTTGTTGATACAAATCAATTGATGGGTTTAAAAATGTGCCCTGAAACTCCCATTTTGCATCACATTTTCTTTGCTAACAACAACTTCCTCTTTGGAGCTGCCATTGAAGAGGAGTGTTGGTTATATAGAGCTATTTTCAATCTGTATGAGCAAGCTTCTAGGCCAGAAGGTGAATTTTTAGAAAAGTAGTGTTGTCTTCAGCATGAATGTTACTCAGGAGATGCAGGAGACATTGGCTAGTGTATTTGAGGTCAAGCTGGAAACTGATCATGACAAATATTTGGGACTTCCTCTTAAAGTTGGAAGATCAAAAACATAAAAGTTTGCCTATATTCAAGAGAAAATGACATAGAGTTTTTTGGGTTGAAAATCCAAAATACTAAGTGTTGTTGGCAAGTAACTACTCATCAAGGCAGTACCGCAAACTATGTCTATCTATGCCATGAATTGCTACTTTTTGCCTAAATCCCTTTGTGGTGACACAATTTTTTTGGGGTAATACAAACAATAAGAAAAGGATCCATTAGGGGTCATGGGATAGGTTATGTTTAACCAAATAAGGAGGCATTAGTTTCAAGAATTTGCATGCTTATAATCTTGCAATGTTGGCAAAGCAAGGTTGAAGATTTGTAACATAGCCTCATTCTTTAGCATCACAAGTATTCAAAGCAAGGTACTACCCTCAATGTTCTTCTTGGGAAGCTATATTGGTGATTCACCTTCTTTTTCATGGGCAACATTCACAGTGCAAGGTCTGTATTATTTGCTAGGGTGCATTAAAGGGTTGGAAATGGTACTAGTATCAATATATGGAGAGATAATTGGATCCCAGACATTTCAAGGTACGTGCTCTCTCAGCCTGTTAATTGTGAATTTCAAATAGTTAGAGCTCATCTGTAAAGACGCAAACTCTAGGTTCACTCCAGAACTGCATCATCTTTTCCAGCCTAATATTGTGGAAAGGATTAAATGCATTCACATTAGTAGGCACCAATTAGCTTATCAATTCACTTGGAGGTTAGAGAGTAAGGGTTTCTTCTTTGTCAAGACTGCCTATTGGATAGCTAGAGACAAGGTACTAGGTGATGCTTTGGCCTAATCTTCTAATGGTGATCCATTTAAAAATCTTCAGAAAGTTTTATGGAAAGTAAATGTTCTAGAAAAGGTTAAGATCAGTGTATGGAGATCATGTAACAATCTGCTACAAACTAAAGCAAGATTACTCACTAACGGTTCCTAGGGTGATACTAAGTGTTTGTTCAGTCAGCACTTCTTTGAAGATATTAATCACGTGTTCTACGGGTGTCACATTACAGCCACCATACATGCAGCACTAACTTTTAATACTCAGGTACATATTTCACCTGTCTTTCAATTCAAAGAAAGGATGCTTGTGAAATCTTGCACTTTGCAATCTAATATCTTTCAAAAACTACTTATGGTGATTTGGGCTATCTAGAAAAAATAGAAATACCATGTTATGGTCATAAACTTCACTCTCTTTCTTTGTGTTGTTGTTTTCTCATCACGATCTGGGTAAATTTCTTCCCATGAAATCCTTACACTAAAAATTACAATTCAAATAACAACATTTGAAATCAGTAAATTCACAATCCTAGAGATTTTAAGTCTGAAAATTTTAAATCTAAATCCAAATTCAAATTCAGTATCCAAATGGGGCCTTGAGGTTTTTTGATTTGTTTGCGTTGTTTTGATCGAAATTATAGTTTGGATTCAATCAAAGTCACTCGATGTAGGTGATGGGTGATGATTGGAGACTAATTGGCCATCGGTCATGTCCGAGGTCAGTTGTGAAGGTCGAGCGGTGGTCAGTGGTTAAAGGTGTGGGTTGAGTTATGTGAAGGGCTAGAGAAACTGATGATTAAAGGGTGGTGGTGCTGCTTGCACGCTACACTGTGCAAGCAAGTGAGAGAGAGAGAGAGAGAGATAGAGAGCTGGGTGCCCACAGTAAGAGAAGAGAGAGGGTTGAGTGCTCAGAGTAAAAAATTTGAAGATACCAAATTACCCTTTAAATTATGATACCTATCACTACAACTCACGGCGTCATTGATGTCGTGTATGTTTGCTGGGTCAGGCTTGGAATCTGATGTATCAAAGTTTATGTTTTGGAACTTGATGTACTAAAATTCATAGTGGTTCATAGTTTAAGTCCACTTACTATCTTAAGTGGAGTATCTATCTCTAATAGAACTAAGATTATATGAGAAATGACTCACGTTACTACAATGGAAGCAATTATATTATTGCATTTATTTATAAACGTGTGTATGATATGCAGGTATGTATCGCAGACTTTTCAAAATAATTTATAACATCACACAATTAATCGATTAAAACTCATAATGTTCTTCGAATTTTCATTCCTTAGAACAAGGCAAATTAAAGTATGGTTAAAAGAAATCAATGTACACTCAAATTCCCATTAAGTACCCCGAATGCACAAAGCTCTAACCTCTATACCAGTCTCCGACCAGACTATATGATAAAACAAGGCATATATAATACCAAATACTTTTCTTCTTTTAAAAATGTACAAAGAATACGTAGTTTACAAAAGATGCTGAAAAACCTTGGGCCAACGAGGTATGATTGATCTCATTTGGTAATCAGCACTGGACTCAGATGTTAGTTGGGTTTTTGCAAGCCACAAGTGGCTAATATTGTTCCTGGACTAGTGGGCTACCTCCTCCCATCCAAATACCCTCATAAAAAAATATTAATAATAAGATGGTGACCTCTTAAAGCATACATGTTGAAGGGTTGTAGGCTCGAAGAATTAATAAGTTACTTCGTGTGCAAACTAATTAACTTTTTTATTCAAAATGAAATGTAGGAGGTCGAGAGTATTGTTCCTCTAGCAGCACATGAGACTCGAAATACTTCAGATGATTTGACAGCTCGTGAACTATTTCATAAGAATCATGAGAAATTGATGGTGGAGGCAGAAATATCAATGAAAGGGACAGCAACTTCTTGTACAGTTGTAGGTGCTTTGATTGTTACCATCATGTTTGCCGCAGCATTCACAATTCCTGGTGGAAATAATGGTACATCAGGCATTCCAATGTTCATAAACGAAAACTTGTTTTTGGTGTTTATAGCTTCAGATACTATATTCCTCATTTTTTCCACAACTTCAGTTATTATATTTTTGGGAATCCTCACATCACGTTATGCAGAAGAGGATTTCCTCCAAAACTTACCCACAAAGATGATGATAGGTCTTTTAACCCTCTTCATCGCTATTGCCACCATGATGATCGCATTTTCTTGTGGCCTTGTCATTATGCTTCATGGAAAATATTCATGGGTTCCTATTCCAGGCATCTTGGTTGCTAGTATCCCAGTGACCTCATTTGTGTGGATGTTGTTTCCCCTCCTTGTGCAGACTTTCATTTCTACTTATGGACCGGGAATATTCAACAGGAAAGTCAAACAGTGGTATTGAATTCTGATGTTATTCGTGGTGTATATCTCTGGATTTGCAGCTCAATCAGATAATACATCCAAAGTCAGTTTTTATTCAAGTTGTATTTAATTAGTTTTGGATTTCGTTTCGGATTTCATTGTTGTTTCATTGTTGGCAGTAAGGTATTATATTATCCAACATGCTTTTTCACCCAATTGTTCTCCATGCTTTGTAGTTCACTCTGTTACAAATTATTATTGAACAACAGGAACAAATTTATTTTGACTTCCTGAAGATGGTAGCCAAAAAAACAAAAGTAGAGTCTGTGTAGTTTACGGCATGAATCAATGATCGACTGACTGGCTCGGTATTGAACTGCTCAACATTTTGATTTTGCCGAAGTCAGCTTATTTCACCGGAAAACTGATGCTGCACTGTTGATTTTTTGTACTACGTGGTTAGGATCAAATTGAAAAAGAACAAATACAATGAAATTGGTGGCTAATATGGCCGTCTGATCAAACTCCAGGACCCAAGAATGAAATTATGCCAACATAACAACTAGCTGGCCAAATTAACAATTATACATGTTCAAATAAAAAACCATCAATCGATCAATGATGTATGTCTTTAAGTTTGTATCCTTTTGCACTGGATAGGTGAACTCGGTAAACAATTAAATTGCAATTCCAAGCAGCTTCTGGTTTTATTAGATACCCATAAATGTACTTTCCTTGCAATTGAAGGTTTGTTATGTGCTTTGGTAAGTGTCGATCATATATCTTTTGCTGGATTTTGTTTAAGGAAATTGGAATGTAGAGAGAATTGGGGGAATAGTTGTGTGTATTCATTGATAATAAGAACCCTATATATAGGAATTACAAAGTACATAATCTTGGAGTACAAGGATTCCTATTCTAACTTGGAGTAGGAAATCTCTCCTATTACAATTATAGAACTAATCATAGTTTGACAAGGCACACTAAATGTCAACATTCTTCAACACTACCCCTTGTGCTGTCAAACTTGGTGGTGACGCATTGATTGTTGCCTCGTTAAAAACCTTGCTAGAGTAATAAAAACTCTGTAGGACAAAAACAACCTCAAGGAGGAGAAAAAGAGTACAACATGTCCTTCATTCTTCGAGATCAAACATGTAGGTATCATACCTCCTCCTGATGTTGACATCTCCTCCTGATTACTACAATCATGGGAGTTCGAATAACTTTCTCAATTCGATACTCTTCACATGTTTCTCGAATGTGGATTTAGGTAACGACTTGGTGAATAAGTCCGCTACATTATCCTCTGATATATGTTTGGTGTTGTTGCCCTTGATGAAACCTAACTTCATTTGATCAATACAAGCTACATTATCCTCATAAATGCATGTAGGTTCATCTGTGGTAGACTTCAAACCACAAGTTCCTCGAATATATCTAATTATAGATCTTAGCCATATGCATTCACGCACAGCTTCATGTAGAGCAATAATCTCTACATGATTCGAGAAAGTAGCAACAAGGGTTTGTTTTGTAGACCTCCAAGATATCGTGGTGCTTCCTATGGTAAAGACATAACCCTTTTGGGAGCGACCTTTGCAAGGGTCAGACAGATACCCTACATCAGCAAAACCCATCAAAACATCACCATCATTTTGATGTAAGGGAGGTGGGTGAGGCCGCCCACCCTTGGTGACGGCGGCAGTGCTGGCGGCGGCGACATAGCCTACCACGGCAGTGTAGACGGCGACGCTTTGCTGTATGGCGTCCAATCCCATAATTTTGTCATTTCTCTTCTCTCTGTAGGGATAAAACAAGCACATATCTATCGTCCCCTTTAAGTATCGAAAGATTATCTTTACACCAATTCAATGACATCACGTTGGCGCAAGGCTACATCTAGCCAACAAATTCATAACAAATAAGGTGTCCGGTCTTGTTTTTTGTTAAGTACAATAATGCACCTATTGCACTTAGGTAAGACACTTCTGCCAATAAACATGTCTTCATCATCATCCTTAGGACGAAATGTATCCCTCTTAGGGTCAAGACTACTGATAGTCATGCGAGTGCATCTTGAATTTATTAAAATGCCAAAGTATTCATTGACACAGTATACAAGTTTTAAACATAGACAAAACCATGTTCTCCCAAGGTCCTTCATCTCAAACTCGGATTTCAGGTGTTCAGTGGTTTCCCTTAACTCTTAAGGGTTCCAATTATGTTTATCAACATAAACTGCGACAATTGCAAATCTAGAACTTGTCATGGAAACGCGGGCATAGTTCATCATATCTCTTCCCAATCAAGTAGTCACTTTAGTGAGCGTTTCAACCTCATTGCAAACGCGCTCCGTGGTTTAGAGCCACTTGACTTGGGTATGTAAAGTTCACAAGAACCATTATTATATTCCGTATCTAGATCCCCATAAAGATACATAGTGACCACATTTGTAAGCTGCATGTTCAGTTATTCGGAAACTACTAAAATTACAAGGTAGTGGAGTGCAATGAAATCCATTACGAGAGAATATGTCTTCTCGTAGTCAATTTCAAGGTGTTTTGTGAGAAGCCTTGCTCCATAAAGCAAGATTACCATCTCTTTTTCTCATCACGCTATCTAACGAAGGCCTATTAATGTCAACATTTTTTATGTTAGGAGGTGTTGGCATCTCAGGCCCGAAATCTTTCCTCTTCGTTAGTGAATCCAATTCAACCTAGATCACATCTTTCCATTTAAGCCAATTTTCTCTACGTTGGCATTCTTCAATGGAGCAAGGTTTGATGTCATTGGCCTCAATAATCCCACGTTCTTATGTACACTAGTGTAGTTTGTAAAGATCTCTATATTCACAGGAATTGGTTCTAATATTGAGGCATCCACCAACGATGTCTTTTAGACATAACCACAATCTGGAATATTCTCATGTTTTGAGTATCAATGATCAATGGATCAAGTTGTGCCAAACTCACTCTATTCCAAGGGCAAGAATCCATTGAACCTATAGGACTCCTATGCTCTCTAGTGGAACCCATGGCCTATGATGCCATTATGCCACCTTGTGGCGTCACCATACCACCATCCATGGTGGTAGTGTTGTGCCCATCTCTTCTGGGTGGCGCCACCATCCATGGTAGTGGTGTCGTGCCCATCTCTTCTAGGTGGTACCATGTCCTCTTGTGGGACATCAATCATTGCAGGCATGTTTGCATCAGGTATATGTGATCTCGTCACTTTTAGGGGATCCAGATGAGACATAATGGGGATCGACCATGACAATTCTTGTCTTTCCTGTTGAACGTTGATGTTCTAATCTCCTCTTAACGACGGGAAGACTGTCTCATCAAAGTGACAATCAGCAAATCTAGCGGAAAAAAGATCACCAGTAAAGGGTTCTACATAGCGGACTTATAGTTGGAGATTTATATCCAACACAAATATATATATATATATATATATATATGCATTTGTTGCAATGACCCATTTTGATGCATTGTGGCAGCGTAATTGGCACATAAACTGCACACTCAAATATGCATAAGTACGAGATATTAGACTCGCATTCAGTCACTCGTTGTAACGCAAATAAAAGTTGAGTGGCTATGAGTCGTAGACGAATTAGCATAGCTACATGCGATATTGCATAACCCCAAGTAGAAATATTGGTGCGCATTACCAATGTCTGAGCTACCATCGTAGTTGTTTAATGGTGGCTTTTCCGCGAGACCATTGTGGTGTGTGCATGGGAATATGATGCCTAATATCAATCCCCAATCATATGCAATAGTCATCGAAAATTTTCGATGTAAATTCTCTAACATTATCAAGTCGAATTGACTAAATGAGATTATCCAGGTAGTGAACCCATAGCCATATGATCTGGGCAAGGAGTTTATCATAAGCAACATTATGAGTGGACGATAGCGCGACACATGACCAGCGTGTCCGCATATCAACCAACACCATAAAATATCTAAGTAGTCCACAAGTTGGTTGCCACAAAATTCCCTTGGATTCTATGTAAGAATGAAATATTTTCTTTAGTGTCCTTTGCATAGGATGGTGTCGATCCTAATTTTGCTAAAGAGCAGGCTTTGCAGAACGAAATATGAGCTTTAGAAGCAACCAATGAGGATTTTGGTTGAACCATGAAGTCACAATTGACTTGAGAAGTAGAGAAGGAGCCAAATCTCCATACATGGCGTCAAAGCCATGATTTTACCGCAGGGGATCATGGCGCCTACGTTAGCCAGCCAGTGGTGCATGGCGGTGGCTCCCCGAGGTGCCGCAGCAGTGCAATGCTTTCTTTGAATCGACTTTGGATTCGTAGTTCTCTTCATTCTGAATAAAGGATGTCCGTGTGAAGTCTTTAATATACAGATCATCATGTCACGACCTGAGTGTCCTAAACGGTCATGTCAAAGCCTATATGTGTCAGAATCCTATAAGTCATCTCTCATGACATGGTTGGATTCAATGATTCGAATAGTGGTTGCATACAACCCTCTAGAACGACACATAAGTTTCTCTAATACTCGTTTATGTTCGTAGTCATTAGAGGTGATGCAAAGGAACTCTTGACAATTCTCACAATATGTTTCCACATGAAAACCATTGACTCTTATATCTTTAAAGCTCAAAAGGGTTCTTCCGGCCCTAGGAGCGTAGACAACTTCAGTGACATGAATGCTTATGCCATTTGGCAACAAGAATTGAGCTGGTCCTCGACCATGAATCAATTTAGATGACCCTACTATGGTAGTCACTGAAGATCAAGTAGGCGTCATCTCAAGAAATAACTGCTTATTTCGAAGTATGGTGTGCGTAATAGCACTATCCACAAGGCATTCTAGCTCTCCAGAAAACATACTTGAATGAATAAAGTTCGAATCAAAATCGACACTTTATTTCAATGAAAGCCAATGATTACGTCAAAGTTTCTAAATTAAAATTTAATCCAAAAATGATAATCAAGCTTAGAAAAGTAGTAGTTACTCAATCCTTTTGGTAACTCCAATTTGATTGTTACCAAGTAAGGTAAGGCGAGATTTTGGTGGAGCTATGCTCACTTGTAAAACCGTTCTCTTAGTTCAAACATTTCCTAGACATCACAATTAATTGGATGAGCCTAGTGACAAAGAGTTATAACCACTGTCTTTGTTGATAATTTCCAAATTTGGATTTGGATTGAAAACAATGACGATTGTATGGTCAAATTTTGATGCTCACGAACGCTCTTAGTCCATAATATTTCAATGCTCATGATGAACACTTTTAGTCCGTGGTTTACGAACGTTCAGTTCGTAATTTAGCGTGAACTCCACACGGTTCCGCTTTTGTGAATCGAACCCACGTTACAAAAAAGGTGGGATGTAGGAGAAGGGATTTTGGAAGTCCCCGAGTACAAAAATTAAAATAAGCAAGAAATTTTATAAAAACTTACTTGGTATTTTCTTGTTACCTGATCTTGCTTAGCGAGGCTGACGCACGTGCATGTTGATGCAGGCGTGCAAGGCTGATCCAGTTTTGCGTAGGTGTACAGTTAGGCACGGGCGGCGGCTCAGGGAGGCGCAGTAGGTAATCCTAGGATAGTGTTCTAAGGTTTCAAAGAAAGAATGATTTTTGGCTTCTAATTCAAAGTTAAGACTTGTGCTGATAACGTGTTTAAAGAAATTGGAATGTTGGGAGAATTGAGAGAATAGTTGTGTGTATTCATTGATAATAGGAGCTCTATATATAGGGATTACAAAGTACATAATTTTGGAGTACAAAGATTCCTATTCTAACTCGGAGTAGGAAATCTCACATATTACAACTATAGAACTAATCATAGTTTCACAAGGCACACTAAATGTCAACATCTTTCAACAAATTTGAAATTGTTAAATTGAAAAAAGGTTTCTGTAATAGCTAGATACATGTGATTATTATTGTGAAGTTCCCGTGGGGTGGGATGACAAGAATAGAATAGTGCATTAGTTCTAAACGATTTAGTGAGAGGCCGTATGGTTTTGACTGCAAAAGAAAAATGATATATTCTAGATAGTCCCAGGTAATGTTGTCGGCCAGATATGTTTTGCCATTTCTATCTTCTGGGTTAATTTAAATCTTTGGAGAACAAGTTAGCCGGACACGGTCGGCTTTTGGTACCAGGCAATTTCAAACGAGTTGTTCAACTTAATCTATACAAGAAAGCAAACGTGTACAACATTACAGACTCGCAATGGCTGTTGATCACTACTCAAATGGGAACTCGCAAAAAGCCAGAGGATGTGGTCATATATTAATCTCCTTCTATATGTTAATCTTATTGCCCAAATAATCCTTGTTTAATACTTGTTATTCTTAATAGATATAATTGCATTTGTTTGTTCATGTACGTACGTGTTTAAAGGAGACCCTTATTTTGGTCTCTATACTTCGCTATTTTATTCTTTGTTAGTACTGAAGCAACCGTCGGCAATTCAATTGGGAAGCACTTTGGCTTGGTCGTCCGGGATCTAACTCAATTTATGTTCATAGTTTTACGGCATTCTAAAGAAAATGTTCTCGCGTATATTATTGATTTCTTTGTTTCCTTCAACTATAAACCATTTTTGAATTCAAATTGGAAACAAAACCACATTATACTAACCAATGGCAGTGTAAAAACAAAGGGGTATAAGTATGATGTCCAGGTATGAATTTAGATTTGGTCTTATATCATCCCTTTTCTCAGCTCAACTGTTTAATTTTTTTTTTTTAATAAATAATAGTTGATCCAAGCGTCTACACTATTCCTAGGAGGAATAGCCATTATTGATTTTGCTGTTCCATGACAGCCGCATTTTTAAGTGCTTGCACTACGGCTTTCATATCAAATTCCACTATGCGTTGTAGTGCGCTTTCTTCAGATAGCACACTCTTGTCTGTTTTTCTTTTTTCTTCGGATCGAAATTTCCTTGAACTTTCATGGGACTCGCTATCTGTTAATATTAGACGTGTACGTGTCAGTCAACTACATTGGAAATATTGGATTGTTGATAACATATCAATCACAGCAGATTGGATGGAGAGGCGTTGCTTTGCCAATTCTTTCAAACTTTACCGATAGAGGTCAAAAGCCAAAACAAATCGATCGATAGGTGATATTTTGATTCTAAAGACTGTTTTTTGCACCAACAGTGTCTGGAGACTTGGGTGACTGACAATATGATACCCGAACTTATAAAGTTATCAAAGTAATACCCAGACTCAATTTTTTGTATCAACGTGGTACCTACGTCAATTTTCCGTCATGTCTCCGTCAATCCTAACCACGTGCGACGCACGTGACTCATTAAATGAGACTAAAAAGACTAATTTGCCCCTCAATTCATTAAATTTTCTCTCTTATTCATCGTCTTCTTCTTCTTCTCCATTTAGGCTCGGGACACCCAAGTCCTGGTCCCGATGATTAGAACAGCGAGACTGCAAAGGCGATGATGACGTGGCAGTGGGGGGAGGAGGAAGAGGGAAAAGGATGGAGGAAATGTTGGTGGGATGAACTGGTGGAGTTTCCCGACCGTTGATGTTCTTGAAATCTCACCCAGATTCAACAAATCTCGGCCATCCATTTCGGCTCCGTTGGCCCCATCTTCTTCCGGGAAGAAGAAGAAGAAGAAGGAGAAACTAGTGGTGGTGGAGTCGAAGCTGGCGGAGTTGCCGCCAAAGGAGGAGGATTCGGAGTATGAGCTGATGCTGAACTTGGACTACGACGACGTTTTGAGTGTTTGGTCCAACAAAGTGTCGCCGTTTTCGGAGGAGTTGTAGGGCGGAGCCGATGGAAACAATGTCTCTGTATGTTTCTCATCTCTGGAGGGATTGGAGCGAGGCGGCGGTGGTGGTGGAGGTGAGGGAGGAGTCAGGGAAGATGGCGTAGAAAACGGGGTTGTCTGGAACGCAGGAGTTTTTGTGGGAGAAGATGGAGGAGGAGGATGCATTCTTGGGGGTTTCGGTTTCTTGAAGATGTTGGTTGGTCAATTCTTGGTCTTTGCTTTCCTCTTGCGTGGTAATGCTGCTATTTCTCTGCTCTAGCTACTGTGATTTAGTTCAGTCCTTGGTTTCATTGCTATGATGATGCTTAGCTCAGTCTTTGGTAACCTTCAAATTGAGGAGAATTGAAGTGTTGGGGCTTTGATTTGCACTCTGGATTGCGGCAATTTGATTTCTGTAGAGATTAATTGGTAATTGTTTGTCTCTGTAAGTAGGGTTATTTTGTAGAAGAGATCATATTCTTGGTGGAATTGCTTCCGCTGTGGTTTTCTACAGCTGCAATTCTGCAAAACACATGTCATCCAATCTAAATCAAAATTGGGGACGGAGGAAGTGATGTGGGTTTTATGGAGGGAAAGAATGGTTTATTATAACCAGGTGGTGTTGAGGAGGAGAGGAAGAGGGTAATTGGGTTGGAGAAGAGGAGAGGAAGAGTGAAAAAGTCCTTTTTAGCCTCATTTAATGAGTCACGTGCGTCGCACGTGGTTAGGATTGACGGAGACGTGATAGAAAATTGACGTAGGTACCACGTTAATACGAAAAATTGAGTCTGGATATTACTTTGATAACTTTGTAAATTCAGGTATCATATTGTCAGTCACCCAAGTCTCCAGACACTGTTGGTGCAAAAAACCCTTCTAAAGATAATAAATTCCCAAAATTGCTAATTAAGTTTGTTACTTAAACGTGTTGTTAAGCTCGAGTGTTTGCACGGTGCACTTTCGTTACTGGAAGCTCTGGTAGAACACCATCACGTGCAACAATCGAGACGAAACGACACAAGAAATCTCATGGAAAGCTTCTCGAATCTGCAATACTACTATCGAAGCCCAAAAGCCACCCCATGGTCCCTCGAAACAACACTACCTTCACAACTCACTCCAAAGAGGGCGGAAAAAAAAAGAGGTATGCACCATCATCTGAGATCAAAGATTTCTTAGGAATCACACCGTCTATAGCAGAATGAGAAGTGGAAATTCTTCTAAGCATTAATAGTGCAAGTGATCCAACACCTATAAAATAATCTCAACCCTTGATATTTATGGTTAACTTTTTTTTAATAATCAAAAAGTCAACTTGATGTTATCCAATCATCCATTTATATTAATGTAAGTGCACGTCGATGCTCTGAAACTTTCTCTTGATTGGAGATCAACTCTTTAATAGGTCATGAAATATTGGAGAATTCGCTTCTCGGCAAAAACAAAAACAAAAATTTAGAGAAATAATTGTGAGTTCAAGTAAATCCAGAATATGTGTTTGGCCCAAACTCTAGGTTACTTAACCTAATTGTAATAGGGTTAAAAATTAGTGATATTCTTGGAGATATTCATAGATATCCGATTAATTGTACGATTAACTTTCCTTATACAATTCTGATTCTATGTCTTGTAATCTTCTATATAAAGAGGCCCTTATTATCAATGAAAGCACGACTCAATTCTCTCTCAATTTCGGTTTTCCTTAAACATGTTATCAGGACGAACCCTAACCCTAGTTTCAAGAACCCAAAAAAAACCCAAAAATCCTGTTTCCAATTCGCTGCCATTCGCCGTGTACCTCTCCTGTGCGCCTGTGCGCCTATTCCTGCTGCAAGCCTCTGTCGCTACTAGCCTACGCACAAGTTCAGTTGCTTACCCTTGAAGCACTGCATCCACCGAGCACCTACTTCACCATTTGCCCAGACCGGCCAGGATTGCAAACCTGTTGCAATCCGAGCTTAGGATCGATAGCATATCTCTGCAACCTAACGTCGCAAGCCAACGCGCAGCATACGCTGCAAGAAGCACACCGCACCTACCACGTACGCCTACAGCGCTTGCCCAACGCGTAGCCTACCAGCAGCAGCCCCGCACGCCTCTCATCTGCCAGTTTCAGCAACCAGGATTGATAGCAGTCTACAATCCTATAACAAGGATCGAAAACCACACTGCAATCCTACAAATCAATTCGCCTGCACTAGGACTGAAGTTCGTATGCAATCCTACAAGTCTGTTTGCCTAGGACTAAAGCTCATCTGCAATCCTAAAACAAGGATCAAATATGCTCTGCAATCTTAAGAGGTATGTTTTACTAAAAGTTCCCGTTTTTTAGTTTTTCTTCTTTTTCTCTTCTCTTTCTCGGGGACTTGCAAACTCCCTTGTTCTACCCCCCTTTCTTCATCATAGGGGAGACCTAATTAAGCCGAACTGTGGGGGTTCGTGCTCACTCCAAGTTTGGAGCTTGTTGAGATCTCCAAACTTAGAGTTTGTAGAGAATTTATGATCAACCACTTACGTCATTGTTTCGATCTAATTCAATACCTCTTGGAATTGAATTTCTTAGAAGTGATTATGCTCAGAAATTCCTAATTTCTTGGAAGCGACTATGCTATGAAATTTTATATGTTTTCGTGGTAGCTTTTTCCTCTCTGAAACTAACCCTTTTTTCTTGTTCTCTTTCAAGATGAGTAACCTGAACAAATTGGACTTTCCTCCATTGAGAACAACTGGCTCTGGATATCACAGGTGGGTTCGTGATGTTCGCCAGCATCTCAAGGTCGATGGAATCCTGGATATGATTCTCGAGCCTAGCCAGGACGTGCTAACTGTTGAGCAAGCTCAAACTTTAGAAGCAAATAGAGCAGCCTTAGAGGCAAATAAGGAGAAAGCCATCATCCTAATGACTCGTCATATGGATTATTCGCTCTAGTATGAGTGTTTGAATGAAGAAGACCCCAGAAGGCTGTGGGTCTCACTCGAAGAAAGATTTGGCAACGTCCGTGACTCTCTACTTCCTGACCTAGAAGTGAGATAACATAGTCTCCGCTTCTATGATTTCAAGTCAGTTCTTGATTACAACTAGGAAACACTTCGCATTAAATCCTTAATGTAATTCTGTGGTAAAGAGATCACAAATGAGATTTTGATTGAGAAGACTCTCTCTATCTTCCTCGTCTCTGCATTGATGGTTACTAAGAACTATCGAATCGATGTTACTGCAGGATGGATCACAAGGTTTCATGAGCTCATTGCAGCTATGAATGTCGCTGAAAAATGATGCTTTCAAAGCGCCTCAATCAATGGAGTTTGAGCAAAGAGATGTATGTTTTAGATATGGAGTATCCGGTCATTGGGCACACATTTGTAGAGCTCGTGAAGAAATTGTCACCGCCTACAAAGCATATTTTAAAGCAAGAGAAACTCACTATGTGGAACAAGAAGATCATGAAGATGATCTAGAGTGAAGGGTTGAAGACTAAAAATCTAGCTGGGATCAATAGATCGCTAATTCTGTTTAAGTCTTTATTTTTCCAAGAGATGTAATAGGTAATTGCCATATACTTTGTAGTAAATGTCATTGGTTTAGTTTTTCTTTATATAGGCTCATTCAAAATGAGTATAATGTCGAGGAAGGTTTTGAGATAAGTGATACTTAAGCGAGCTTTGCTCTACCGACATCTCTCTACTCACCTGGTCATATTTATTTTGGAGTTACTAAAAGAAATTAGGCGAATACCATTGTTTGCATTACCTAGCATTTTGGATTAGATTTTCTTTTGTCAAAGAGACAATGATGTAACTTCGTTGGCTTATGAATAAAATTTCGAGTTCTTCTTATTATGACTCTATTTTGATTCTGAGCATATTACTTTTGTGACTACAATGGCTGGGTCATCAATATTAATTCAAGGACATAGAATAGCCCAAGTTCCCCTTACCAAATGGCACCTTGATTACTGTCACAGAAACTCTCTACGCTCCTAGGGAATATCGCACCAATGAATAACTAATGGATTCTATGTGAAAACGCATGTAGAGAACGGAAATGAGTTCCTTTGCAATACCTCTAATGATTGCGAACAAAGGCACATCTTAGAGAAGTTTATGTGTCTCTAGTGGACTCTATGTCACTATTCGAGCTATTAAATCCAATAAAGTTATGAGAGAAGATTTCTTAGATTTAGACAAATAATGGCTTTGTCACGATAGGATAGGTCATCCTAGTCATGATGATCCGTCTACTAAAGACTTAACACGGACATCTATTCTTTGAGCGAAACAAAGCATGAATCAAAAGTTGATTCCTGGACTAAGTGTGACCGCCGCTGCTGCCTCTGGCACTGCCGCCGTCCATCACTAGCCTAGGGCTGGCACAGTCCCTATCCATGACGCCATGGATGGTGCCCATCATGGTGATGGCGCCCTAGGTGATGCTATAATCACCAACTTTGCTTCAAGTAGCGTTTCAGACGCTCAGGCCCAACCACAATCCTCATTGGTTGCTTCTAAAGTCTCTCGCTCGTTTACGATGCCTGTTCCCTAGGGAAATTAGGACTGAGACCGTCCTATGCAAAGGATATGATAATACTCATTCTTTTCTTACATAGAATCCATGGGGATTCTATGGACTGTTTCAACCAACTTGCGGGCGTTTAAATATCTCATGATGATTGGTTGACATGCAAACATGATGGTCACGTGTTATGCCAATATCCACTTGTAATGCTACTTATGCTACACTCCTAGCAAATATCATATGACAACGGGCTCACTCTCCGTATCATCCTATTCTGTCAATTGGACTTGACGATGATAGAGAGTTTACATCGAAGACTTTCGATAGTTATTGCAATGGGACTGATGTTGGACATCATATTTCCATGAACACACCCAAAAGGTCTCATGGAAACGACTACGATAACATTGGTAATGCGCACCAATCTCCCTATATCCACTTGGGTTGATGCAATATCGCATGTAGCTATGCTAATTTGTCTACGACCCACTGCTACTCAATCTACCTCTGCATTACAACTAGTAACTGGATACAAGTATTTCTTCCTTATGCATATTTGAGTGTGTCATTTATGTGCCAATTGCGCCACCACAGCACTCTATGATGAGTCCTTACAGACGAATAGGCAATACGTTGGATTGGAGACTCCAACAATCGCCCACCACTTAATGCCCTTGCAAGGCGATCTCCTTACCGCTAGATTTGCGGGTTGTCACTTTGATGAGACCGTCTTCCCATCGTTAGGGGGAGATAAGAACACGGATGTTCAGCAGGAACGACATGAATTGTCGTGGCCTGTCCCCACTATGTCTCATCTCGATCCCTACTAAAGTGACTAGATCATACATATTTACTGCAAACATGTCTGCAAGGATGGACGTCCCTAAGAGATGATGTAGCACCACCCTACACGGAGGTAGGCATGGCGCCAACACCAAAGAGAGTGGCACTCTGGCGTTATAGGCCATGGCCCCAGCTAGGATGCGTGGGAGGCCCGTGGGTTCGAATGATACTTTGGCACATTCCAATCCTTTGATCATTAAGACTCAAAATCCGCCTCATGAGAATCTTCCAAATTATGGTTATCATTGGGGGACGCCTCAATGTCAGCACATATTCCTGAGAATATAGACCTCTTTGAAAATGACACTAGTGTACATGAGATGTGGGATAGAAACTCCATCATAATTGATGATGTAGTCACGCATGAGTTTGTTGAGTCTAATGATATCGAACCATGTTCTGTTGATGAATAAATGTCAACGTAGAGAAATTTGAACTAAATGGAAAGATGCAATCTAGGTTAAGTTAGATCCTCTAATGAAGAGGAAGGTTTTTGAGCCAGTGATGCCAACACCTCCTAACATAAAACCTATTGACTAATGGGTCTTCATTAGAAATCGTGTTGAGAAAAAGAGATAGTAATCTCGCCTTATGGCGCAAGGCTTCTCACAAAACGCCCTGGAATCGACTACGATGAGACATATTCTAATGACATCTATTACCTTGTCAGTTTGGTAGTTTCCAAATAACTGAACATGCAGCTTACGAATGTGGTCACTATGTATCTCTATAGGGATCTAGATACGGAGTATACATGAAGGTTCATGGTGAACTTCATTTACCCAAGTCAAGTATCTCTAGACCACGGAGCGCATTTACAATAAGGTTGAAATGCTCACTAAAGTGACTACTTGATTGGGAAGGGATATGCCCGCGCGTTTCCATAACAAGTTTCGGATTCTATCGCGGTTCATATTGGACATGATCTTCATTGGAAGCCCTTAGAGAGTTAAGGGAAACCACTGAACACTTGAAATCCGAGTTTGAGATGAAGGATTTTGGGAGAACACGATTATGTCTCAGTTTGGAACTTGAGCATCGTGTTGATAGATGCTTAGGCATTTTGACAGGTCAAACCTTCAAGCACCCCCATGATCGTCCGTAGTCTTGATCCTGAAAATGATCCTCTTCATCTAAAGGATGATGACGGAGATGTGCTAGAGACATAAGTGCCTTACTTAAGTACAATAGGCGCTTTATTGTATTTAGCTCAATGCACAAGACCGGACATCTCATTTGCAGTGAACTTGTTAGCTAAGGTATAGCTCTGCGCCAATGCGACGCCATTAGATTGGTGTAAAAGATATCTTTCGGTACTTCAGATGTATGATTGATATGGGCTTATTCTATCCCTACAACGAGACGATGGATTCGGACCCATCACACACTAGGAACGCCACCAACAATGGCATGCGTCCTCTATCCCCATCCCAAAATGACATAAGTATTTTGGAAGGTTTTGCTGATGTTGGTCGGGTATCTCTCTAACCCACACAAAGGTCATTCCCAAACTGGTTAAGTGTTCACCATGGGTCAAGACCATGATATCTTAGAGGTCTACAGAATAGACCCTAGTCGCTATATCTTCGAATCATGCAGAGATCATTGCTCTTCACAAAGTGGTTCGTGAATGTATATGGGTTGGATCCATAATTATGTATGTTCGAACAATTGTGGTTTGAAGAATACTACAGATGAGCTTACGAGCATTTAGGATAATGGTGTTTGTTTTGAACAAATGAAGCAAGGCTACATCAAAAGTGACAACACCAAGGATAATCAGCAACAACAGACTCTCCTCAAGATTAAAGTGAACTAGGTTCGATCTGAAGATAGTGTGGCAGGCTTGCTTACTAAGTCATTGCCTAAATTCCACTTTCGAGAAACATGTTGGTAGCATCGTTTGAGGAAATTATCCGAACTCCCATGACCATAGTCATCAGGGGGAGATGTCTACATGTAGGGTCTCGAAACGTGAAGGCTGTATTGTGCTATTTTTCCCATTCGACCAAGGTTATTTTTGTCCCACAGGGTTTTTATTACTCGGCAAGGTTTTTAATAAAGCAACTAGAGGAGCACCACGTTTGGGTGACACAAGGGGGAGTGTTCAAGTAAATCTAGAATATGTGTCTGGCCCAAACTCTAGGTTACTTAACCTAGTTGTAATAGGGTTAGAAATTAGCGATATTCTTGGAGATATTCATAGATATCTGATTAATTGTACGATTAACTTTCCTTGTATAACTCTGATTCTATGTCTTGTAATCCTCTATATAAAGAGACCTCTATTATCAATGAAAACACGACTCAATTCTCTCCCAATTTCAGTTTTCCTTAAACATTGTGTTTTTTTTTTCTTTAATAAAAATACAATTATATAAAGAGAGAATTCCACAAATGGTCACTCAACTATGACTCATTCGACACTTTGATCACTCATGTTTCAAATATATCACTTTAGTCACTCAACTATTACACTGTCAATCACTTTAGTCACCCAAGGGGCATTTTATCTCACTTTGATCACTTCTCACATTCATTCTAACACATATTTCTCAATTTTTCATAATGGATTGAACGAAAATATCATTAATATTATGACAAATAATTTTTTTTTTAATGAAAGAAATTAAAGAAGTGACTAAAGTAAATAACAGAATTATAGTTGAGTGAATTTAAAAGGTAAGTGATTAAAGTGTAAAAATTGAGTGTCTATTTGAGATATTTTTCCTTATATAAATATCTCTTTCCCCAACCCTATAACAACAACACGCCACGTTAGAGGCTTTTGGTTGTGGCCGTCGGCCTACCAAAATCCATCATCATCTCTCTCTCTCTCTCTCTCTGCATGAGAATCGAAGATCGAAACAGAGCAAGAAGCAAGCAAGCAATATGACAACAAACAAAGCAGGAAGCGCAGCATCAATTGAAGGTACCCATGAGTGTTGCATGTGTGGGGATTTTGGCTTCTCCTACGAGCTTTTCCAATGCAAGGCCTGCCAGTTCAGATCTCAGCACAGGTAATCATATTTGTACTCCCTGTTATTTCAATTGACTTGTACCTATAGTTTCTGGGTTATTGAATTTGAAAAATAATTCAGTTTCATGACTATCATATAGGTACTGTAGCAATCTTTACCCAAAAGCAGAGTCCTACAGAATCTGCAATTGGTGCCTCACCCAGAAAGAAGAAACAAAAGAAAAGTCGCAGAATTCTTCAAATTCTTCATCTTCGTGCAAAAAAGACCAATCCCATCAAGAACATCTTCATCAGAATCATGATTCCAAGGTCAACAGAATAAAAAAGAATTTACCGAAAGCCAGTCATGATCATCATACAGATGGTTCTGGTCTAAGAGGCAGCATGAAGCTTCAGCCAAGTGGCCCTATAAAGAAGCAGAAATCACTTGATCATCATCATAATCAGGTCTCATCATCACCAAGATCTCCGTCTCTGGTCAGAAAAAGGATCATCACAAATGGAGCAAAGGAAGAGGCTGAGAAGATTAGGAGGACGAGATCAGAAGAGATATCAAACATAAACAGAATCAATAATCATGGGATCACAAGGCAGGTCTTTAGGAGTAGGGTGAGGAGGTACAAGCTTCTGGATGAAGTTTCAAGTCAATGACCCTAGTTGACTTGGCTATTTGGCAACTACTATTCCTATTTCCTTTTCTCAACTTTATTTTCTAGAAGACATTGCATAGAAATATAAATGGTCCTTGAATTATGAAAGATAAAATTTGATTCAATGTGAATAAGCCATGGGATTGATAGGTGTAGTGGGAGGTGAACTTGACAATTATTACTTTCTTTTTCACTCCCATGTTACTTAGTAATTTGCAAATAAATGTGAAAATAATAAGATCCTAGGTTAGTTGTTCAGTACATCAGATGCGGATGAGTTAGGCATTTCAAGAAAATGACATAAAAGGAGACTTACTTTTTTTTATTTTCTTTTTTTTTATGGAATGACAAATTGTACAATTTTCAGACTTTTTTTTGCGTGAATCAAGGCCGAAATCCGTTCAAGTTAGATTAGATTCTCACACCACAAATTCATTCGAAGAAAATGAATGTAACAAGAGGGAAGTAATGTAATGGAAAAAGAAACAAATAGGGGGAAAGTAATGTCTATATCTCACGAATTAGAGCTTTATTGGAAAATCTTGAACAACATAGATCATGAGCCAAATATGCCTTCTTGCAAATGGGCTCAAAAGCATCTCCGAAGCATGCAAATATATAAAGAGATTTCGTATTATATATCTTCAACAATGGAACACCTTTTAATCACGAACACCGTTTCTCAGTTCTATCCATAGAGATAAACATTCTTTCACAAGTAAAACCATCTTTGTGAATAACTGTAGTTAATAATTTATTTATTGGAACTCAATTAGTTAAGTTTGAAGTTTGAGCTAGAACTTCCAAAGGTAAACCAAATGTGTGGTTATGCACAGCCCATAACCAAATCAATATAGGGTAGGTGCAATCAAACCTACTATCTAGCCACATTTTAGTATTTTACTCCTTATCAAAAACAAGGACCCTAGATTTTGGCCTTTTCTTTATTAAGTGGGGCTATCTAAAGGTTCCAAGTTGCTCTTAAGGTGCAAGAACAAATCGAACTCTCTGGATTTTATTGGAAAACTAGACAGATTCCAGTAGGAGATATTTTAGTAGTTTTTCTTTGGCAAATTGTATCCAAGACTCCAAGTGAATAAATCAGTAAAATATGTTGGAAAATATTGGAATAAGTTGACTTGGTAAAGGGCAAATCCAAACTTTGTCATTTTCAAATCCATCTGATTGGAAAATGGCAAAATCATTCTGGCGGTAACAATTTTTTTTGTTTAGTTCTAGACTTCTAGCCTACCTGGGAGGAATTTTTTTAACTGTAAATAAATAACCTCCTCTCATATCTCTTGGACATTAAAAAAATTGTATACTATGTTTTGATTTGTAAAAGATAATGTATTCAAGTGTAACTTGTGGCATGGTTCACAGGTCTAAATTGAATTTGGATTTGTATGGAGCAAGCTAGCTTATTTGAGAAGGTTAAACCAAAAATATTGGACACAAACCAGAGCTTTCTCCACCAACAGAAGAAAAGCTTAATTGCACGCAAGGTGGATAGGGAAGTAAAGGCGATCGTTGTAATGCAAGAGTCTCAATGAGCTTATTGAGCGTTTTTGTGCTTCAGATTGTACATGAGAAATGTTGGTAATGAAAAAAAGTTAAGGTAGTAGCTAAATTGCTAAAAAGAACTGATGTAAATACAATTGTGGAGGCAATGAAAACTGAAATGGATATTTCCACATACTGCCCTAGCTCCATTCTCCATCTTGGGTAGATGAATTCAATAAAATTTCCGACCAAACTCCGTATATAAATTGAATTACTAATTTAACGTTCAAGTTAAAAATTGAGTTATTATTTATTAGTGACTTCACAAAATTCTTTTTTTTTTCTTTTTGTGCCAATAATTTTAAAAAAAGATTGAGTTGCCTTTATCATTTCTGTTGGCAAAATAGAACTCATCATCTGTTTTCTAGACAACAGCTTATTGATTGATGATCAATTGATCATGTGCAAATTTTCTAAAGCAATGATGTCGATGGGCTAACTTATATTATGGGCACATGGTATCAGTTTTAGAAACTTGACAAAATAAAATCACAACAATATATTTTATCATTGATCGCCAATATGATGAAACTAATGATCAACAACTAGTACCTAATTCACGTTCTTTCACATGCATGCTCTCAACTTTTGGAGCGAACTTTTTCTGAAATTACAACCCAATCCGGTACCTTTGAACATGTTTCTCGATGTTGGGCCACGATATTAATTCTTCAGTACAATTTGGGGACCTATGCATATTATATGGCTGGCCCAAACCAGTTACTTTCAATTGAAACGCCTAGTTTGTGTACTCTAGTAGGGATGCACTGTTGACACCGGAATACAGAAGATACAGCATTGCTAACTGTGAGAATTCTAAGAGCTGAAGGCCATAAATTTACGGTATTTAAGACCTTTCGATACATTAAATTATTCTTTTTGACAAAATTATATAAAAATTATTAAATCTAAATTAAAAGATTGCGTAATGCGTAGTGCAGTATAGCAAATTGTTACTGAAGCTAACAATTGGTGGGTTAAGCCAAGTTAGAGCAGAGTATCTGAAGCATCAGACTTTCTGGACTGTACCAAAAAGATCTATTTCTTCTTTGGCCTGGAAAAGCATTTTTGACTCTAGACATTTACTCTCCATTGGAATTAGATGGATTATTGGTGATGGTAAGTCTATCAATTTCTGGTTATTTAACTGGATTTATCCTTTTCCACAGATTATTTTTCTTTCTGAAGCTCAAAAACAACATATTAATACTCAAGAAGTTGTGGCTGAATATAATTTGAATAGACCATGGAATGTCTCAAAACTCTCTACAGTTCTTCCTGTTGATGTGGTTAATAAGATACAGTAGGTTCCTAATCCTTTTTAACCTTTTCCTGATGAAATGGTATGGGGTCCTAATGGTAATGCTAAATTTATAATAAAGTCTGCTTCTAATTAATGACTCAAAATATAGCTGTTCACTCTAAATGTAAGCTTTTACTCAAAATGTGGAAACAAAATCTTCCTCCCAAGATTAAAGTTTTTACTTGGCAGTTACTCAGAAAACGTCCTTCTACTAGAGACCAGATTGATACTAGACATTTTATCGATAGAAATTGCCCTTTATGTGACTGTTGTTGAGGAATTCGATCATTTATTTTTCAAATGTCCTCAAATTAACTAACCAGATTTGGTGTTCTGTTTTCCCTAATCTCCAACCTCAAACTTGGGAAAGTTCGTTCGTTGATTGGATTGATATTCTTTTGTTATGTCCCCCGTTCCTTAATTTACCCATGTACTGGTCATTTGGACAGTAAGCAATAATTTCTTTTACTTTTAACTTCGTTTCGATACTTTTAAATGCTCCAAAAGTTAACTTTTCATTTCATTCATCATTTGAGAAAATTCATTTCCTTCACGAAAGTTGTAGAGAACGTCAAACCGAGTTTGTGGACACGTGACACGCAAAAATTGGAGTTCGTATGACGAAGTTATGGTCTAAAAACTAAAAGTTACTGTTTCGAGAAGTTTCTATAAATAGAAACTTTCCATTTTCGTCTGGAAACCGTAACATTTTTCTCTCTGGCCAACCCGATTTTATCGACCAGACCTGATATGAAAACCAGGCGGGTTCTCCACCTTCCTGCCATCTAAAGACGGCGCACTGGAGCCGATCAAAGAGTCTCGGCATCGCCTTTCAACTTCCGGCCCCGACTTCTACCAACAGTCGACCACGGTGACAAATCGAAGGAAAAAAAAGGGAGCAACAACACTTTCCAACCACCTCCAGCGACTATGCCAGCAAGGTTTTGAAGCCCATTCACCGTAGAGCAGACCTTTCAAACGGCTTAGGACGATTCGAAGCTAGGAGGGAGGATCGGGCTTTGAAAGTTTTTGGAGTAATTTCGGCCTCTTCCTTTTCTAAGTAAATTCTGGCTAATCCCTTTGTTTTTTTCGATTTGTGGTAGTTGAAGAAGTTGTTTAAGATGTAGAGAGGAAGATTTTGGCATAGGTGGTGTGACCCAATTTGAGGGTCGGAGATGGAGGAGTGTGGGCTCAACGCACCGCTTCTTCTCGTGGCGCGCGGGGCCAATTCTGGCCTCCTAATTTGGTTGGTTGGATTCCTTGTAACATTTAGAACCTGTAGGTATGATTTTGGTGGAAATCGGAGAAAGATTGGGTATCAATTGTGAATTTTTGAAGTATCAAAGTTTCGGGTGTTGATCTTCGAAAATCCAACCATTGGATTTTCTTCGTTTTCATCCAAGAATGTTAGAATCAATGAAATATTGTTGGTGAAGTGTGGTTTGATTCCGAGGAGTTTTGGAACTTTTAGGTTTCTGATGGTCGAAGATATCGAGTTTTCTATTTATTTATTGTAAAATTAGTTCGGGCCTTCCGTTTGGTTATTTAAGATGTATTGTTGTGTACAGAATGACATACCTAGCCACTGCTTGGTGAGTAAATCCTTACATATGACAGCCTAAGTTGTACTGTGAGAGGACTTTGATTTTAAATTATGCATTCATTTATATTTTCGAATTAACCATTTATTTAATTATCATATTATTTATTTATTGAGTTTATGTTCATTTTAAAGGAATGCATAATTTGTAAAATGAATTATGCATTCATAAATTTTTCTTCTTCTTCTCCTTCTTCTTCTTCTTCTTCTTCCTTCTTCTCCTTCTTCTCCTTCTTCTTCTTCCTTCATCTTCTTCCCTCCCTCCTTGATTTGATTTGGACACCCAAATCTAGGTACCCAAAATCTGATTTTCATCTCCTCCTCCTTATTCTTCTTCCTTCTTCCTTCTCCTCCTCCTCCTCCTCCTCCTCCTCCTCCTTCTTCTTCTTCTTCCTCCCTCCCCGATATCAAGTTTTGATTTGGACACCCAAATCTAATTTTCTTCTCCCCCTCCTTCTTCTTCCTTCTTCTCTTTCTTCTTCTTCTTCTTCCTCCCTCCCTCCCCAATATCAAGATTTGATTTGGAAACCTGAATCTGGTTTTCTTCTCCTCCTCCTTCTTCTTTTTCTTCTTCTTCCTTCTCCTTCTTCTTCCTTCTTCTTCTTCTACAATTTTTTTTTGTTAATCCATGAAGATACAGATTTGCCCTTACAAATTTGACCTAAATCACATTGACTAACGAGGGCCGTAACGACATACACCGATTTTGGGTCAAAATTGGAACTTCATGTACTGAAGTTAATTCTTTGAAACCAAATACACCGAACTTTGGAACGGCCTATATTTCATGTACCATTCTTAAAATTTTCCTAATAATTTTTTATGAATTGTTTTCCAATGTGATTTTCAAAATTTAATACATATTTATTCGTCAATTTTGAGATTTCTGAAAGATTTTCAAAACTGAGATTTTTGATGAAATTATAATTATATAGTATTTATCGACTTTCGGTTTTGGCACTGGGAATGGTTTAGTGATGATTTCTTAGGATTCTATTAAGATTTCATATTTGGATATTGATTATGATATATGATTTATAATGTAATCTCGCATTCGAATTTCTTTTATGAATTGTGTTCTTATCGAATCTATTTTGGCGTGTGGGACACGTTGTCGAATTTAATTGATTTATCATTAGATTTACCCTGTACACCGTACTCGTGCTTTTATTTGCAAGATTTTGGGAAAGCTTTATTGAGTTTTGGTTTTCGGATGTTTTTCTTCACCGTACTTGGGTTGATTTATTTGGCTCTCCCACTACACCAATAACTTTTTTGCACAACAAAAAAAAAAAGTGTTATGTGATGAAGAAAAGTGAATTATACAACACGTTTACAAAATTTGTGTTGTATAAGGTGGTTAAAATTTTGAACTTTTTAGCTAGTAGGTCATTGTCGAACAGTTAAGAGAATAGTTTGTTGTGTGAATGAAAAAAAAATAGCGGCAGATTTCCCTCTTAGCCTAACTCAAATTTGGCTCTAAATTGGTACTCCAAAGGACAACATAATAATTATATCTGTTGTATGAGTGTAGCTTGCAAAATATCATACAACAGTTTTTTACTTTGTGCTGTCCAAGTAATGAAGATATATACGGGCAGGATTTCAATGCATCCAAAATGTCATTCATTCCCCCAAAAAGAACAAACTTTGATCGAAATGTAGGTTAGACATATGTACTCCTACAACGTAATTTCTTATTTGTGTTGTCTCAATGAGAGATACCTATCCCTACTATCCCTAGCCCAAAACTGGTACTATGTGTAATGCCCCAGAAATTCGTATTTATTTTCCGAGGATTGTTCGGAATCTAATTTTTGGTTATTGGACAATTTCGTGGCTCGTGGATGGAGCGAAAGTGTTTCAGACGAATTTTTATTCGAAAAGTATGGTTTTAGGGGGGCACAAAGGTTGACTTTTTATTTGTTGGGATTCTCTAAAAACTTCTTTCACGAAAATGGTAGAACGCGTCGATACGACTTCGTGGATATGTGGAACGTAAAAATCGGAATTCGTATGTGGAAGTTTTGGATATTTTTGGAAATCACTATAAATAGAAATTTCCCTTTCGGGAAATTTACTATTTTCATTGGGTTTCTATTTCCGGAAATCAGAACCTCCGTTCTCTCTCATCTTTGCGTCAAACCCGACCCGGCTTTTTCGACGATCTCTGGCAACCTCTACCGACTCGTCTCCTTGTTCTGGTCGTCCTGGTGGTGGCCTCTAGCATCGATTCTTGATCACGGTGGTGCAGCAACACAGTGAACTCGAGTGCAGTCGGACTCGATCGAAAATCCTAGTTCCGGCGACGTCACGGCTTCAAGTTTTCTAGGTTGAGTTCGTGGAAGCCACCCTGATCAATCTGTGGTGTTTGTTTTGATCGATTCACGTTGGAATCGGATCAACTCAAGGTGAACAATTCACTGTGGCTTGTGGCGGCGATCTAAGCTGTCTTGGCTTGAACCCCAGGTATTAAAGTTGATCTATTTGGTGTTCTTGACATTTTGGATGGTTGGATTAATCTAGTTTTGAGTTTTGGCCAGTGGTAGTTGAGGTGGTTATGCCACCAATTATGGCGGCATTTTTGGCGGCCTTCTGACCATGTATTGGATAGTTTCTGGCATTATATATCATCTACTCGTCGATATGAGCGTTTTAATATATAATACATAATTTTTGGAGATCGTATGAATATGTTGTGATTTTTACTGTTTTGGACCGTTCGATGATTCGATCCATGAGAATTCGAGCATCCGATCGACTTGTGGTTTAGTCATATCGATCATGGAAGTATTCCGGAGACTTTGGGAGGTCTCGGATGTGGTTTCACCTCAATTGGCGTTACTTTGGGATTGTGGTTCGATTTGGGGATTCTAACTTTAATTAATTGTGATTCGTTGACTGAATCAAGGCTGTGTTTTCCTTAGGTGCTTGATAGAGTGCGTTTTGTAAGTGGTCTAGTGGTGTGAAGACGCAGCGAGAGTTTCGAGAGTAATCTCACAATGTTCATTTACGAACGAAGTTACCTTTGTCATTTTGAGAGTTATTGATTTCACTGCAACTATAGTTGGTATTAGTGGCATTCCTGAGTGAATGACCACGTATATATATATTTATGTGAAATATATATGTGTGGGTGAGTTCATTCTCATTTTGTGATGTGACTTTTCGGGAAACAATTATGTTGGGAAATGGTATTTCCTATTGTTTTGAAAAGTGTTTGAGGATTTGGAGAGTTACAAGTTGTGCTTCTCCTTTTGGGTTGGGTAATATTTTCAGGTCAGGTATGACCATTTTTAATTTTTTAATCTGACGATCGATGGTCCGAGGATTTGGGGAGTCATAGGTTGTGATTTCTCCGTTTGATTTGATTTGACATTTTGGGTCCAGTGCGACTCGTTTAACGTTTTGATCTGAGGGTCAGGTTGACCTAAGGATCTGGGGTTGCAGGTTGCATCCTCAGGCATTGTTATATAAGGTTGAACCTTGGCCGGGTGACAGGTTACGATTTAGTTAGAGCTCTAGTCTGTTGCCATTGTGCATCATGGGGGGTAGCGGGGAGCTATCTGATGCTCATGAGTACGTGTTTTAAAAGTGAGTTTCGGGGATTCTTTTTTTTAAATGTTTGGGGAGGACTTGTGTATCAAATTCTATTTGTTAAGTTAACGATAGATATGATTGATGTGTGTTGATGTTTTATCTAGTTGGACCGAAGTTTCATATTCTATTTGTTAGGTTAACAAATGATATGTTTTGTCGTGAGTTGACTATTATTATCTAGGTTGGATCGATTTATCATATTTGAATTGTTAGGTTAACGATTTATATGATTTTGTCACGGGGTGACTTGTGTTGATTTGAGAATGTGTTTTAAAAGGGAGTTTCGGGGATTCTTTCTTTTAACTGTCCGGGGAGGACTTGTGTATCATATTGAATTGTCAGAGTTTCAACTAATATAGTTTCCGTCACGGGGTGATTTGAGTTGTTTCTTTTGGGAAAAGAATGTGTTGTTTTGGGAAAACAAGGTGTGTGTTCCTTTTTACGAGTTTATGGGTTTCCTCGTAGGGCTAGTTGTGCGTGCGTGTTTTGAGTTACTTATACGGGCTTGCAAAAGCTTACCGGGTTTGTTGTGTGGCAACCCGGTGCACCATTCAAACAGTGTACAGGTTAATACTGCAGGTCAGGATAATCGTGGCTGATGCTGAGGTAGCGCCATTTGCAGCTTTACACTAGGAAGCCATTTTTGTGACTTTACCATTATTAAGACTTTCGCTTATAGCGAGCTCTGAAGAGCATTTATGTTTTATTTTGTTGTTGACAATTTAATGCGTAAGCTTGTGTAATATATAACTTTATGAAGCGAGTGTATATTAACTTTGAGGGTTCAGGGCATCAGTATGTACTTGGTTTAAAAGGAAAAAGTTTCTAGATATTTTGTATTGATGGCTGAACGATCACGCATGTATAATTATGAGATTATATATCGATTTTTATTTGTGTTAAAAATCAATTGCGTGACACTATGATTGCACATAGGCGGGAACTATCCCTCCTTGCTCCCTCAGTTCAAATTTAAACTATGTATAATCAGATAACATAACTTCATATATGTGTTGTCTGATTCATGAATACAAAATAATAAAAAACTAAACCCCTGCGCCTTGATAGCTGTTAATGCTCAAAGTCCGGCGGTAGCCGATCTTTCGTTTAACGCGGGTCCGATGGGCGAACCGTTACTCTGAGGACTTGATGGCCTTCGCTAGCTGCCACACGAGAGACAGGGCGTCAGAGGGAAACCGCGTTGGGCGGTCTTCACTTCTTCGATGCCTAAGTCAGTCAATGTATACAAGCAGCATAACAGTAAATGAGTAGTAAATGCGTAGTTAATGAGGAGAGAGGAGAGAACCTTTTATAGGTGGGGAGAAGGTTGATCTTCTTCTTTTTTTCGATGTGGGACTGATGTGCTTCGATTCCCAGCGTCTGGAGCTTCTGACGCTATCTTGGCCCGGCGCGTGGAGGCACGTCAGCGGTGATCTGGGGGCGATCCGGGGCTCAGGCGGTAGCCCGCCTGGCTGTGCCTTCGCAGGTCACTCCTTTGGTGAGAGTCGGTACCTCTGGCGGTAAAATGAGCGTGGCTCATTATAGCTAATTATGCTTGCAAACGCACATGTAGGTACAAGTCCCCCAAGTCCCCAGTCAAGGAGGGCAATCTTGGTTGGGGAGTTGATCGGCGGTGTGAAGCGTTACCTCCGCTAGACTTGCAAAAGCATAATTAGCGTCAGTGCGTTGTCAACCATGGATTTACTGAGCGAACGCTTTATACCCTTTCGGGTGGGCCCCTGCTAGGCCCGCCAGGGAGTCCCCTACTCCCTAGCTAAGACGGACCTTCGGATGGTCGGCAAATTGTTTGTTGAGGGGGCTGCACGGAGCAGAGGGCGTTGGGTAGCGAGCCCAATCTTTAGTACCTAAATGACGGGGGTCAACGTACCTGATCAGGGCCGTCGTAGACTGTTGACAAGTCCCCGTGTCCCGTAGGGATGATCTGACCCTAACGCCGCGTGGCGTTCATTGTCAGAGTGAGGCGTAGCCTCAGGATTCGCCGATGGCAGATATCCCCCCGTTGGTTGTAGCAGGAAGCAGCGTCGCGTAGACGTGCCTGGCGGTATTTTATTGAGCGGTGTTGCACTCAGTAAAGTTCGCAGTTTGCAAGATGGAGCTCGGCCGGCGGTGTTGAGTGTAATCGAGGCCGTCTTTCTTGCCAGTTGACGAGCGGAAGTTCCTCTAGCGGGGTTTCGCTCAGCGGGGACTTCGCCACCTGGAAGGTGAAGTGAGAAGTTCCGCTAGCGGGGTTTTGCTCAGCGGGGACTTCGTCACTTGGAAGGTGACAAGTGAGAAGTTCCGCTAGCGGGGTTTCGCTCAGCGGGGACTTCTTCACTTGGAAGGTGAAGTGAGAAGTTCCTGCTAGCGGGGTTTCGCACAGCGGGGACTTCATCACTTGGAAGGTGACAAGTGAGAAGTTCCGGGGTTTCGCTCAACGGGGACTTCGACACTTGGAAAAGTGACAAGTGGGGAGTTCCGCTAGTGGGGTTTCGCTCAGCGGAACTCCGGACGATTGGCATTTTCTTCCCAAGTGGTGACTTCCATTAGACGCTTCGTCTGATGGTGGTCGACACGTGGCTAACCCATAGAGGGTTAGCGTGTGGAGGTGTATCTCCTCCGCCTAGCCGTCTCCTTGCCATTAATGCTAAGTAATGATGGATTTTGTAACTGAGGTGATGCCTCGGTTAATCCGGAGAGTCAGTGGAGTCGTGGGACATGTGTACGGCTAGTATTTGATGTCGTTTTTCAGTGGACGGCCTAGAACTGTTTGACGTTGACATAAAAGGGGGGGGGGGAAGTTAGCGAGATTTAACACTTTGCCAAAGCTTCAAACTCCATTCCTCTTCTTCAAGCTCTGTTCGTCTGAGAATCGAGAAGAAAACTGCAGCGATTTCGTGGAGTTATCATACCCGGAAGGACGACGACCTCCTGCCTCGAGGATAAGCGCTCACGATCTCACCAGAGATTCCATCTTTAAGGTTGGTAGCATGAACCTTATCCCTGTTTCATTGGATTTTTGATATTGCCAGTTTCTGGGTTTTGGGTATTTTGTGATATGCTCTTCCTTGACGTGTTGTGAGGGTGCAAAGTGAGAGTATTGGGGTTAGGTTATGGTGTTTGACAGATTTAGGACTTAGGGATTTGCTAGATGGTCGAATCTGGGCTGAGTGTGTTTGTTCTTGTTTTGGCATTTTCTGGGTGACTGTTCTTGACGTTCTTGAGTATAACTGATAAAAGGGATAAGTTAGATCTTGTGTAAGCTGACTGATTTGGGTTTTAGGGTTTAGGATGGCCGACGTCATAGAGATTTCAAGCAGTGAGGATTCCGGGTCCGAAGTGTCGTTCAGCGCGAAGGATAGAATTTTTATTGACTCGTTGTGTCCGTCTGCCCGTGCAGGAACCTCACTGCCAGAACCGCTAGAGGTTGAGCTGCTACAAACCATACCTTGGGACGTAGCCATGGGTCGTGCTTCGGGTCCAGAGAGTTCTAGGGCAGGGGAGGCTGCCGCTGCCCAAAATATGCGTGATGAGCGGTTGGCGAGTAATAGTGCTGCCAGTGGTTCCGCTGACAGGGGAGGATGCTGAGTCAGCGTGGGTCCTCCAGGACGGCACCCTTGTTGATGAGGCGGGAGGTAGGATGACTGTTGTCGCCGTCAACCGGCTGAAGCGGATGTTTCGGCTGCCAGGCGTAGGGAAGCTGCGTCCGTCGACGGTGGAGGAGAAAGCCTCGATTCTTCCAGCGGGGTTTTCCGCCATGCACGAGGCGATATTCCGCCAGGGAGTGACCTTCCCGCTAGTACCAAACCTCCAAATTTTGGTGTGCAAGTTTGGCGTTGCCTTTGGGCAAATCTGCCCCAACATGTGGAGGTTGATGCTGGCGCTGAACTCGCTATGGAGATTGTCGAGTTGCTAGGAACCGACTGTGGCGGAGGTGCTACACTTCTACGAACTGGTGTATGTGGAGCGTCAAGGTTGCAGAGGGCAGGTAAACCTGAGTCGCCTCCAGGGAGCGCCAAAGCTGATCGAGAACCTGAGAGATTCCATGTTCTACTGGCGGGGGACCTTCTGTGTTGCCACGACGGGGTGGGAATACCAGGCGGGGTCCAACGAGGGGGAGCCGACGTTTAGGATTAAGTCGGAGTTTCAGACTATCCGAGGTTGTTTGTCGGTCTCCGCTAAACATGACTGGTGGGTTTTTTTTTTTTTTACACAGCCTTGTACTCTGTATTGACAATTACCTTTTTTGTGCAGCGGGGTTGCGGTATAACCTGACTAACGAAGAAGAGTGCCGCATGGAACGCATCAGAGGTTGCTGGAGGAATCGCAATTTGCTAGACTTTCGTCTCCTCACTGGTTGGGAGTTGTTGGTCGATCAACAACTGATTCGTGTTGTTGGTAAGCAATCTCCGCCATTCTGCACCTTTGATGAGATTGTCCCAGGCTGACTGGTTTGCTTATTTTTTTGTAGAAACTCTGCCGGGTAACAAAGCGAGCCGTGACGCCTTTACGAAAGCCATGGACCGCGCCGAGATCGACAACTTCCTGGAGACCATGTACTCTTCCGGGCTGGCGGCTCAGCAGACGGTTGTGAACCCAGAAACGCTGGCGCTAAGCCTGTCCGAGGTTCCCGTGGTGCTATCCATGCCGCACTACTCCCATCTTAGTGGTGATGGGCTGTCTGCCGTTCTGGCGGGGACTGGTGCGTTAAGCGAGGTGGTGCCGCATAAAGAGAGAGCGTCGGCCACCCGGCGCGGGGTGCACAAGAAAACAGTGCGCCCAGAGTAGGCTGTCACTATTACGGGGTTAGAGCCGCCGATGAGGGGGTCGAGGGCTGCTCCTGCTGGAAGCACACGGATGCTTCAGCGAAAACGTCGTCGAAACGACTCTGGCGGGGAAAAGGAGGATGACGTGGAGATCACTGGGGCCCGCCAGCAGAAGAAGGCACGACAGGCCCCGCCCAAGGCCCCTGCGGACGAGGCGAAAGAGGTGCCCGCGAGCGACCTAGACTCTTTCGCCGCGTATACCAAGTTCCTAAATGATGGTGAGCGGGAGTTTCTTTATCACCTCTGCGAGCGGCTCGGGTTAGGCGGCCTGGAGGGGATTGTGCGTTCGACCGCCGTTGACCAATCGCCCTTCAGCACGGCATTTGGGAACATCTCTGTTGGACTGCACGAGATGTTTGTGGCTGCATCAAAACAGCCTCGGGTTGAGCGGGAGCTCAGGGAGGAGGTGACGGGTCTTCAGAGGAAGCTGGCGGAGGCCCAGGACAGGTTGCGGACGTGGAGAGACGCCTGACAAAGGCCTACTGTGATGCAGCTGATACCCGTGGCAAGTTGGGTGTCGCCATTGAGCGGGACCTGGAGCGGAATAATCAATTCTCCAAGCTGGAGCAAGATATGTCCCTGCTGCAAGATCGGGTGGCTGCCAAGGATAAGAAGGTTGAAATCCTTCAGCGGGAGTCTGCAGCCAGGCTGGCCGAGGTTAAACGGCTGGAGGGTGAAGTCGCTCGCCTGGGGGCCGAGGGGAGCCGCGCTGTGGCCGCTGCCGTGGAGTCATTCAAGCAGTCGGCTGAATATAAGAAGGCGCTGACCGAAGCGGCAAAGGCCGGGGCCCTTACCAATGTGGAGATGCTGCAGCAGAAAGGCGCCATTGACTGGGTGAAGGCGTCCATGCTGGTCATGCCGTCAGCAAAGGATGCTCCGCCGGCAAAGGGTATTGCCCCCGAGGTTGATGGTGCCCGCTCGGGTAGTGGGGAAAGTGGCGCGTACCCGGCAGATGACTCCTAGCGGACTCTTACCCAATTGGAGGTGTCTCGTGCTGGATTCTTGGCTGCCCATACCCGGGCGGATGGTACAATAGAGACCCCAAGTCCCACTGGCCGCGGATCTGACCAGACAAGCTGCCAACATCCGCCGCTGAATGTCAAAGGTGGAGATGCCGAAGGAAGCCGAGCCAACCCCGCCAACCCTTGAAAGATGGAAGTTACATTATTTTTGTAGCCGCTGAGGCGTAATTATCTGATGTACTGAACATTTTTGGGTGGGGAGTCCTAGCCCTAAGCATATGAAATTTCAGAATTTGTTTTTTTTATTTTTTTTTATTTTTTTATTTTTTTATGATGTCTGTACCGCTAGAGTTTTGACAATTTTGCTTTTGCCAACGAATGAAACATTAAAGGAATTAAAATTGGTCCAAGTGCACAATGTATCGGATGTGGTCCGCTGACTGGCGTTGCCAGTTGCCCCTAGTGCTAGACTTGGTAACAATGGTTTGAATAATTCCTCGTTTCATTAATAGCTGCCTAAACAGCGTTTACAAAAGCGGGGTCGTACCCGTTGGGTAGCTTCCCTTAGCTAAATATTGAACAAAAATTTAGCTAAGTCAAGATGCTCTTGGGTAGCGGCATGACTTTTTGTAGTAATACCGAAGGTGTTCGGTATTCCAAGGGTGGGTCGTTGTGACGCCATCCTTGTCCATTGAGTAGAAGGTGCCTGGGCTAACGACTTCTACAATTTTGTATGGACATTCCCAAGTTGGGCGGAGTTTTGTTGGTGGTGGTATGACTTCCTTCATTACCCAGTCCCCCAGTTGGAGGTTGCGGGCTTTGACCCTGGCGTTGTAGAAACGCGATACCCGTTCCTTGTTTTGGAGGTTGTGCAGATGGGCTTTATGTCATTTTTCCTCTAGGAGATCCTTGTCAAGGTTGACGCCGTTGCTGTTGGTCTCGGGGCAGTACCCTTCGACCCTAGCGGTTGGTTGAGTTACCTCGATAGGCAGGACGGCCTCAGTTCCGAACATCATACAAAAAGGGGTTTCACCAGTGGCGGAAGTTGGGGTCGTTCTGATGGCCCATAGAACTTCCGGGAGTTTCTCCGCCCACAAACCCTTGGCCTTGTCGAGCTTCTTCTGTAACAGCTTCTTGATTATCTTGTTTGCCGCTTCGACCTGGCCGTTGGTTTGGGGGTGAGCGATGGATGCAAAACGCATCTTGGTACCCAGGTTGGCGGTGAAAGAGATGAGTTCCTTGTTATTAAACTGTGTGTCATTGTCTGTGATGATTGTATGCGAGACACCGTAGCGACAGTAGATGTTCTTCCAGAGGAAGTGAATTACCTTGGCGGTGGTTATTGCTGTCAGGGGCTCCGCTTCTATCCATTTGCTGTTGTAGTCGATAGCAACAATGATGTATTTGAACTGGCCCTTTGCGGTTTGGAATTTTCCCATCAAGTCCAGGCCCTACGTTGAGTGAATCCATGGACCGATGATGACCGACAGTGGTTCCGCCGGGGCATGTGGGAGATCGGCATATTGTTGGCATTTGTGACAAGATCTTGATATTTGTCGGGTGTCATCACCGAGTGTGGGCCAAAAGTAACCCTGTCGCATTGTGCGATTTGCCAAGGATTTGGCGCCCAAGTGGTTTCCACATTCTCCGCCGTGTATCATTGCCAGCACGACCTTTCCCTCCTCTGGGGTTATACAGCGGAGGTTGGGGTGGGTGAATCCCTGGCGGTAAAGTTTGCCGTTCTGAATGTTGTAGCAGGTTGCTCTTCGCTGGAGCTGTCGTGCCTTGACCTTGTCCTCTGGCAATGTCCCGGTGCGCTTGTACTTAATAATCTCGTCCATTCAGCTAGGATTGACCTCAATGTTGAAGATCTCCGCCAGGGTTTTTGTGATACTTCGCTTGTTGAGACACTCTACCCTTGTGTCCGCTAGACTCTGGTGTGGCTGGGCAGTTGCCAGTCTCGCTAGTGAATCAACCCTGGCGTTCGTTTCCCTGGGGATCTGTGTGATGGTGTGAAATTTGAATTTTTTAAGCAGTGTCCTGACGTACCCTAAGTATGCCGCCAACTGCTGGTCCTTGGCCTGAAAGTTGTCGTTGACCTGGTTAACGACTAACTGAGAGTCGCTGAAGATGTTGACACTGTTAGCCCCTGAATCTATGGCCAGGAGTAGGCCTGCAATAAGTGCTTCATATTCCGCCATGTTGTTGGAAGCTTTGAAATTGAATTTCAACGCGTACTCCGCGTTCAGCCCCCCAGGACTTGTTAAGATGATTCCGGCGCCGCTGGCCTTGGCACAGGAGGAGCCGTCCACATGCAGGTTCCAGTCTGATTGCCTGGGAGATTGTTCCTCAAATACCACCATCTCCGTTCCTGGTTGTGCTCCGAGTTTGGATTCGGGTTGATGCTCGGTGAGCTCAGCAATGAAGTCTGCCACCACCTGGCCCTTCATGGCAGTTCTTGGTTTATAATCAATGTCAAATTCGCTGAGCTCAATGACCCACTTGCTGAGGCGCCCCAAATGTTCAGGGTTCTGCATTACTTGTCTCAGCGGTTGATTGGTTAACACATGGATTGTGTGGGCTTGGAAGTACTGGCGGAGGCGTCTGGCGGCAACGATCAATGCAAGAGCAAGTTGCTCCAAGGGAGGGTACCTCGTTTCTGCTCCGTTCATGCCTCTGCAGGCATAAAACATTGGGAGCTCATCTTGACCTTCCCGCCGGACGATGGCGCAGCTCACCGCTGATTGTGATACCGCAAGGTATATGTACAATATTTCTCCTTGCACAGGAATGGAAAGGAGTGGGACCGCCGCCAGGTATTCCTTCAAGCCTTGGAACGCCGCCTGGCACTCCGGGTTCCAGTTGATGACTTTCTTGTGAGTCGTTTTAAGGACTTTGAAAAATGGGGTGCACCTGTCAGTGAGTCTGGAGATGAATCGAGACAGGGCGGTTAGCTTGCCCTGGAGGCAGTGGACGTGTACCTTCCACTCCGGGTCCTTCAGGTCGAGGACGGCTTGCACCTTGTCGGGGTTAGCCTCGATGCCTCGTTCACTAACAATTTAACCTAGAAATTTGCTGGCGGTGACGCCAAAGAAGCACTTTTTTGGGTTGAGGCGCATACCATAGGCCAAGAGGATTGTTACTATGATTTTAAGGTTTGCCACGTGTCCGCTGGCCTTTACGCTCTTGACCAACATGTCGTCGACGTAGACCTCGATTATCTTGCCCAGGTGTTTCGCGAACATGGCGTTCATCAATCGCTGAAGGTAGCGCCTGCGTTCTTCAGACCGAAAGGCATAACATTGTAGCAATATAAACCCTTGTCGGTGGTGAAGGTGGTGCACTCCTGGTCGTCGGGATGCATTTTGATCTGATTATAGCCGGAGAAAGCATCCATCATGCTGAGGAGTTCATGTCCGGCGGTTGCATCAACCAGTTGATCGATGCGGGGTAGCGGGAAACTGTCTTTTGGACATGCTTTGTTAAGATTTTTGAAGTCGACACACATCCGCCACTTGCCAGTAGGCTTCTTGACCACAACCAGATTGGAAATCCACTGGGGATAGATGACCTGGCGGATGAACCCAATGCCTTGGAGTTTGGCCACCTCCTCTCCTATTGCGTGGTACTTCTCTTCGTCGAAGGCTCTCCGCTTCTGTTTGATAGGATAGAAGGATGGTTTGATGCTCAATTTGTGCGTGATGATTTCAGGGGAGATACCCGGCATGTATGCGTATGACCAGGCGAAGACCGCAGCGTTGTCACGTAAGAACCGAGTGAGTTCCGCCGCCATCTCTGGGTCTAGTTGAGCGCCTATGCGGACTGTCCGTTTAGGGTGCTCGTCAGAAATGCTGACAACCCTCAATGACGTTTCAGGATTGACTGGCTCCTTTTTTACATACTTCTTCTCGTCATCCCTAGGATCCTCAAAGGTATTAGGTGGCGGTGCCTGACCGCCAACTACTAGGATCTCACGGCTGCGGGTTGACCGTGCTATGGTAGTTGAATAACATTCTCGTGCCAACATCTGACTTCCCCTGACACAGCCTGTGTCGTTGGGTGTGGGGAACTTCATGAGAAGCATGTAAGCGGCGATGATGCACTTGAGCTTGTTGAGTGCTGGCCGGCCAATGATGGCGTTATATGAGCTGAAACAATCGACAATTATGAACTCTGTATGCACCTCCGCCATACATGGACTAGCGCCGATAACTAGTCGCATATAGTCAGAACCCAGCAGCTGCGTGATGTCCCCGGAGAAGCTAAGCAGTGGCTCATGATCTTGGAGTCGTTTTCTGTTCCGCTTAAGGTTGTTGTAACAATCGCTGAATATGACATTGACAGCGGACCCGTTGTCCAACAGGATTCTTCCCACTGACCATTTGTCGAGAATGGCGTCGATCAAGAATGGGTCGTCATGGGGCAGATGTACTCCGCGTTCCTCCTCCTCTAAGAAGCTAATGGGATCCCAACCAGATTTTGGGAGTTTGGCGGATCTTTATTAGCCGATGTTACAGACTTCCTTTGGGTGATTTGCCCGTGCATAACGCTTTCTTGCCCTGTGAGACATGTTGGTGATTGGAGCACGGCCGTCGATAGTGTTAATGCGGCCCAAGGGCTCGATGTTGGCGATCACATGTGGCGGTTGGTGCACCACCTGCCTGTGTTTCTTAGTTTGCCCGTTTTCGGGTACTTTCCCGGGGGTGGCCTTGGGATCTAATCCTTGCACTGATTGTATATTTCTGTAGATACCTCTACTAGCATGACTAGTTTGCTATCTCACCAAGCATAAGTAACACCCTCTTTGGGACACCCACAATGCATGGTGAGGCCCAACCGCTACTTGCATCTTGTAGCCCTATTTTCAAGCTACGCTACGGTATCCGGAAGTCGCAAATCCGTCGCCGGGAAGCCACCTTTCCGGCCTTACCAAGTTGCCCTCACAAATAGGTTTTCTAGACTAGAATAGTGATTTTAGTCATCCCACATCTAAGAAAATGTAAAGGAGAAGCATTCCTTCACCTATAAAAGGAATGCCACCTCCTACTTAAACACAATCCCATTGCATCTCATGTAATCCACTTGGGCCGCAAGGCTCAACACACTAGTGTAACATTCAAGTGGACGTAGTTTCCCGCTAAAGCGGGAGACGAACCACTATACATCTCGTCTCTCTCTCTCTCTCTCTCTCTCTAAAAGCTAACTAGAGATCCCACGGATCACTAACGTTAACATTGGCGCCGTCTGTGGGAAGCCAACAATTGGCTTCGTCACCTACCATGAGCTAAGTCTGCTTAGCGGAACTCAAAGAAATTCTTCCCTCCTTTGAGCCATTTCAAATTCATTGGTCAACCGTTTCTCTTTAGTCATTCTTGAGTCTTCATTGGTTCCCAGTGAGTTCATGTTTGAATTTGTGTTTCTTGGCGGCAACTTTTGCCAACGCATGATCAAACACTACTCCAGCGGTACAATTAGAGCAGAAATGTGCAAAAACTTACACCTTGAGGGCAAGTCAACGCCCAACTCAAAGGTCAACGCTGACCTACACAAAAAAAAAAACTGTGCCAATTTGCTATGGACACCCAGAAAAATTTTCTGGGCACCCATGTTCATTCTTCGAATCATGCATCAGCGGTACATTTCCTGCCAGCTACTCCCAGCAGAAGGAACCTCCACAGCTTCTCCGCTGACCGAGTCATCCTCCGCCGGAAAGACATCCGCCAACTCCACCAGTACACTCCGCTGGCCCAAGCTCTATTTAACGAGCTCCACACCACCAACGGTTAGCCAACCCGCTAGCCACCTTCGCTGGTCAAAACCCCGCCAGCCACAACTTCCTCCAATCAAGGCTTCCTCCGCTGGCCAACCACCACTAAGCTTTTGTCAGCCTTCATGACGAGCTTCTGCTGTGTAGCATAGCTTCTTCATCTCTGCATGCTTCCACCAGCATCACCGCCAGGCCACACTCCACTAACTGGTACAATGGCCTGCCACCCAACATCTCCCGCTAGGCCTGCCATTCACATGCTCATGTCAGCGGCAAGAGACTCCGCTAGATGGCTCCAACGGCAAGGCAAATCACCGCTCCGCTTCGCTGCCACCGCCAGATTCTAGCCTTGCCTCTTGTAACACCGCCAACAAGAACCACCTCCATATCCTTCGATCAAAGCTCCGCTAACCTCAGGGCACCGCCAAGCCTGCAGCAACCTTCGCTGCATCCCAGTTACAGCGTCGACGCACCACGTCATCGTCCAATGTGCAGCAACTCATCACCTTGAGCATATCAAGTCAAACGAACCGCCAGCAAGCTCCGCCGAGCATCACCGCTGGTCAAACTCCATCACCACCGCCCAACTTCCTCCGCTGGCACCATCTCAGCTCGATCAGTGACAGCCCAGCTCCACCGAACTCGGAGCCTCCGCTGAACTCCAGGTCTGCTGCACTCCAGCTCCGCTGCACCTCAGCACCACCGAACTCAGAGCCTCTGCCGAGCTCCAGGTCGGCTGCACTCCAGCTCCGCCAAACTCGAACTCCGCTAACTTTTCCTCCGCTGTGCTGCTCCACCGCTTAGCATCAACGCCGAGCTTCACCAGCTTCCGAGCATCACCGCCCCGCTGGCCATAACTCCGCCGACTCGTTCCACTGGACATAGCTCCGCCACCGCCGGATAGCTTCACCGCCAACCAAAGCTCAGCTAAGTAGCACTCCCCGCTGGCCAATCTGCAATTGCAACTGTCGCCGAGCCAACGCTCACTTCTGCTGGTCACTTGCAGCTCTTGCTCTGAATGTTGGGCCCTTCGTCAATTCCGCTTGCAGCAGAAGCCAATGAGATAAGTCTTCTGGGTCTTCTTTTATTTGATATGCACGACATGTGCCCACCACTTGCTCATGATCAGAGTAGAAGTCAACAGAGACATAACTAAAATGCTATGCCATGTGTACCTTTGTCTGCCATGCACACATATAGCACAAACATATTTAATCACTACACTTACAACATGCTCTTCATGCATGGGTATGGGGCGCCACAGAGTTTAAAATGATTCATGGTAATATAAATATATAAATATATATATATTGCTTTATTGAACAAAGTAATATATTATATTCAATACCATGTGTCCCCCCATGCATAGATCATCTTAATCCAACTAATTGTATGTCGGCAACTACATTGCCACACAAAATAATTAACTCATTGGCACACAAACACTCATGGCCGTCCATAATGCACGTGTAGCTCCATTATCTTAATCTTGCAACTATATTAATGGGCATTTGTACATTTGTCTGGACAACGTCCCTTATCTCAAGTACATATTTAACGTCACGATACGTGTGTACTCCCACGGCCCAGGTGACACTGTGTTGTACATTTCAATTAAAGTGACCACATGCATATATTCTTGTATAGCTACAGAATAAGAAATTAACTCCAACTGGCCTACTTTCCTTTCATACCATGTCTGTGTTCAAATGGCTGCCAGTGCAATCACACTTGGTTAATAGGCATGCAAACATGCAATTGTTTGAACTCATGCCGTGTAGACATTTAGCTTCTTCGGTCTATAAGCTGCTGCACATATACAAATTATTTATGTTGATTTTACAAATCTACATATTAATCATCTATTTTTGCAAGGAAATTCAATTATTTCTAACGAGCACTCAACCTCAACTACGAGTTGACATACATTATCGGAGCAACTCATCCGCCAAAGCAGCGGAGCGTCATGCTTGGACAACTCCAACATGATTTGGGTACTTGCAATAATTCCAACTACAACTTGCTCCAAATCGGCACAAGATAAGTCACTATATCTTATCTTTTACGCTCTTTCAATTTCGAGCTAATGCCATGCCAATACCATGCTTTTACTACTTCTAAGCATGCTTATAGAATATCACACTTGATATATCTTTACATGCTTCCATAACTTTTAAGCATGCCTACAACATTTCGTAGATTTGGCAACACTTTCTACACCTCACATGCTAGACATGCCATGCTTCTGTTTAATTGCAAAATTAAATAAATATGGGACAATCAAACAAAATTTTATTACTTGCTCTATTTGTTTGTCATGTTTCATACAAGTACAAACTTTACGAGTCTGTGGTCACCGCCAAGCGGTAAGGCAACGACTCATAATGACAGTGACCGCTACGCGGCATTGCAGTCAAGTTTCTCCTCCGAGAAACAGTAAAGGGACTAGTTAACACAGCCCACGGAAGCCATTGATCCGGCAGTTAACCCCGACGCTTGGGTACCAAAGATTGGGCTCGCTACCCAACACCCTCTGCTCCGTGCAGCTCCCCCTCAACAAACAATTTACCGACCATCCGGAGGTCCGTCGTGGCTGGGGAGTGGGGGACTCCCTGGCGGGCCTAGCAGGGGCCCACCCGAAAGGGCAAAAGCGTTCGCTCCAACCAATTCTAGATGGACGACGCACTCACACTAATTATGCTTGATATACGGCACAAAGCTACGCTTTGGTATCAACCCGTGAGAACACCCTCCTTGATTGGGGACTTCGGGAACTTGTACATACAGCCCAGCATAATTAGCAACGGTCACGTTCATGCCTCAGGGCATCACCTTCGAGCTACCCGTTAAAGCCTCAGCGGAATCCACGAGCTCTCACGCTCTCACCGCAGCGGTACCACCGAGATGTCATGCTCTCTGCTCAGCGGCATCCTCGAGCTCTCACGCTCTCGCCGCAGCGGTACTGTCGAGATGTCATGCTCTCGGCTCAGCGGCATCTTCGAGCTCTCGCACTCGTGCCTCAGCGGCACCGCCGACTTTCGCCCTCGTGCATTCCTAGCACCGCCGAGCTTACCCGCTCACTCCTTCTCGGCACCTTTGAGCTTCCACTCACGAGCTTACCGCTCACGCCTTCGCGGCACCCTTGAGCTTCCACTCACGAACTTTCCGCTCGCGAGCTTACCGCTCACGCCTTCGCGGCACCCTTGAGCTTCCGCTCACGATCTTTCCTCTCACGAGCTTACCACTCACGCCTTTGCGGCACCCTTGAGCTTCCGGTCACGAGCTTACCGCTCATGCCTTCACGGCAACCCCGAGCTTCCGCTCATGCCTTCCCGGCACCCCCGATTTTACCTCTCATGCCTTGCCAGCACCCCCGAGCTTCCTGCTCATGCCTTCCCGGCAACCCACGACCTTCCGCTCATGCCTTCCCGGCACCCCCGAGCTTCCCGCTCATGCCTTCCCGGCACCCCCGAGCTTCCCGCTCATGCCTTCCCGGCAACCCTCGAGCTTCGGCTCACGAGCTCCGGCTCATGCCTTCCCGGCACCCCTGAGCTTCCGCTCATGCCTTCCCGGCACCCCGAGCTTCCGCTCATGCCTTCCCGGCACTCACGAGCTCCCGCTCAAGCCTTTCCGGCACCCCCCAGCTTGCCGCTCATGCCTTCCCGGCAATCCTCGAGCTTTACACATGTCTACTCGACACACTACACGTTAATGGAACATTGAATTTTTCTACCATTTGTCGTTTACCTATTGCGACAAATCAAATTTTTTTCGCATTCCATTAATACGAGCGACAACCAAACAAACACAACCGCATGCGCGGTCATCGTTCATGAGTTACAAATGCATACCTTCGCAACGCTCATGCAACTTGCATCTTACTAGCATAACCCGGTCAAACTCGACCTCGTTCGTCTCCTTGCGCGCATCACGCATTTATCATATGCAATTCATTTGCTCACACGACCATATGCGCACTATTACGTTTATATATGCCAACGCATATCAATGCAACTCACATTTGTTGTCCAATGCAATGAGCATTCTACATATGCCTATTTTTTGTATTTTGTTGTGCAGGTTTACGAGTCCCTTCTTGCTTACGGAGTTCGAGGACTTGTAGGGGCTCCGTACCGCTCGGTTACTTATGCTTGATGACTTCATGATTATAACTCCCCAACCAAGAAGCTCCTCTTACTTGGGGACTTCAGGGACTTGTAGATACCTCTACTAGCATGACTAGTTTGCTATCTCACCAAGCATAAGTAACACCCTCTTTGGGACACCCACAAGCCATGGTGAGGCCCAACCGCTACTTGCATCTTGTAGCCCTATGTTCAAGCTACGCTACGGTATCCGGAAGTCGCAAATCCGTCGCCGGGAAGCCACCTTTCCGGCCTTGCCAAGTTGCCCTCACAAATAGGCTTTTTAGACTAGAATAGTGATTTTAGTCATCCCACATCTAAGAAAGTGTAAAGGAGAAGCATTCCCTCACCTATAAAAGGAATGCCTCCTCCCACTTAAACACAATCCCATTACATCTCATGTAATCCACTTGGGCCGCAAGGCTCAACACACTAGTGTAACATTCAAGTGGACGTAGTTTCCCGCCTTACGAACCACTATACATCTCGTGTCACTCTCTCTCTCTCTCTCTCTCTCTCTAAAAGCTAACTAGAGATCCCCACGGATCACTAACGTTAACAATTTCCTCATACGAAGCTGTGAGGACTGTAAATACCGCATACCGCTGAGAGGATTCTGTTGGTTTGTTGTGGTTGTCCCCATGGGATGAGCGGTTTCCCTTGTAATGTTGGTCCTTCTGCCGCTTGTTCTGATAGTGGCCCTATTGCCACTCCCTCTTCTTTTCAGTTGGAGGTGTGGCGGGAGTTTTGTTACCGGTCTCCTGATGGCTGGAGAAAGGTTGTGTCGATTTTGTTGGTGTTGCTGGTGGCGGTGGGGTTTCTCCATATGTGATGAATTCTGCTTGGGCATGAATGACCGCTTCACTCATGAGCTGGTCGTACACCACATTTGGATGATTGTAGTTGAGGTGATAGAGGAATGGCCCCCTGAGGAGTCCCTGCTTGAAAGCCGCCGAAGCCATTGTTTTATCAAGATCACGGCATTGAGATGCTGCCACCTGCCACCTTGTGACGAATGCCTTTATTGTTTCTTCCGTACCCTGTTTGACGTTGAACAGCTGGCTTGTATTGTGGTGTCTGGCAGACAGTAGGATGAACCGAGAAAGGAAAGCATTCAATAATGCCTGGAATGAGTCAATGGATCCCGGTGGGCACTCGAAGAACCAATTCATTGCCTCATTGTCCAGCGTTTCGCTGAACAAGTAGCACAGGGTGGCGTCATCGAATCCTTTGTTGTTGGTGACCTTCTTGAAGGTGTCCATATGGACGAAGGGATCAGTCTTACCGCTATAATGTGACATTTTTGGGGTCTTTGCGTAGGCCGGTCTGACAGCCTGCAGGATCGCAGTGGTGAATGGTCCTGGCCTGGACGCGAAAAGTGGATTTGAAATTGGAGTTAAGGCGCCTGATTCTGCCCGGGCTAACCTTTGTTCCAACTGCAGCATCCTCTCCAGTATTTGAGCGGTTGCGCTGCCAGCGGGGCCTGGCCGGGCACTCCTCTGGACCGACCCTCGCCTGGGGGCAGGTGGGTTTCCCTCGGGTCTTGCCCTAGCCCTCGAGCGGTGGGTGTGCAGCGATGATTCTGCTTCCTGTTCCAACATTAACTGGGGCACGGGGGGTGGCCCCACTCCCAATAGCTCTGGTGGGTCCAGCGGGACCTGCAAATGCATGACTGGTGTCGGTACCAATGCGTCGGTACTAGGCCGGCTGTGCCTGGTGCTCCGTGATTGTTCGTTCCATGCAGGGTTGGTGGTTGCCTCCAGCGTTCTTTTTAGTTCGTCAAAACGTGACACCAGCGTGGCCACCTGCCTTTGGGCCTCGGCCTTTTCTTTGCGCTCTTGTTCACGTTCTCTGTTTACCATATGAAGATCCGCCAGTGCCAGCTCATATAGAGAGATGAGGTCTTGGCCTAGTGGACGGCTGCTACCTGGGTTTGTCTCAGCGCCGGGGTTTACCGGAGTGCTGAATAGTGCGCAGTTGATGTTTACCGTCGGGTTGGCGGGTTGGGGAATGGCCGACTGGTCTGCCTGCTCTTCAGCGTTTCCTCACCGTTAGTCATGGTGATTGTGGCGGGATGACCTTTTGTTCAAGGGTTCCCATAGACGGCGCCAATGTTAATGCTCAAAGTCCGGCGGTAGCCGATCTTTCGTTTAACGCGGGTCCGATGGGCGAACCGTTACTCTGAGGACTTGATGGCCTTCGCTAGCTGCCACACGAGAGACAGGGCGTCAGAGGGAGACTGCGTTGGGCGGTCTTCACTTCTCTGATGCCTAAGTCAGTCAATGTATATAGGCAGCATAATAGTAAATGAGTAGTAAATGCGTAGTTAATGAGGAGAGAGGAGAGAACCTTTTATAGGTGGGGAGAATGTTGATCTTCTTCTTATTTTCGATGTGGGACTGATGTGCTTCGATTCCCAGCGTCTGGAGCTTCTGACGCTATCTTGGCGCAGCCCGTGGAGGCACATCAGCGGGGATCTGGGGGCGATCCGGGGCTTAGGCGGTAGCCCGCCTGGCTGTGCCTTCGCAGTTCACTCCTTTGGTGAGAGTCGGTACCTCTGGCTGTACAATGAGCGTGGCTCATTATAGCTAATTATGCTTGCAAACTCACATGTAGGTACAATAGCTATTATCTCCCACTTGCACAAAATAACACTTCAACAAAATAACAAATGAGCTTTTCTTCGAGCATCTCTCCTCAAAACATCTTTTCCTCTCGCATTTTACTATCCCTTTTCCTAGATTGCTCCTCTCCCTATTGTCTCCAAAATCCCTTCCTCCATCTACATCATGATCTTAGCCTACACACATCACCACCGAGATTAGGATTCTATTATCTCGACTCAGCTATCAGTTAATTCCATTTGTGAAGAAATAGGGTTCTGCGTATTAGGAACTGGGAAGAAGGAGGAGGTTCTTCAATCCACTGAAGATTAGGGTTCTTCGATCTCTAGGTTTACAATGTTAATTTGGGGATTTGTGGGCTACTCAATTTAGGGGTTTCATAGCGACTCGATTTGGGGTTTTTACTGCTCTTCGTCCTAGGATTTCTGGGCTTGTGTTGGTCTTCGAATGAGAAAGGTAATGGAATTTGAGTCGCTGGGTTTTTGGTGTTTTGGGTTTGTTGCTATGGTTCTTGGGGAAGTGAAGGTCGCTTCATTACCTATAGTAGTGCTTCCATTGTTTTTTGATTCATTGTACTTGAAAGTAGTTCAAAACCCCGACATATTCCATCCTCATACCTATTTATTGTCTTTTCTTGATGACTTATGTTTATGAAACAGGGTAGGAAGAAGGCCATTGAGCTTTCCTCTCTTCTCCGTGTTCCACATTCCCTCTTCTCCCCAAGTCGTTGGAGATTGAGTCTGCTGTCCTCGAAGTCAAGTTTCAAGCTCCCGGGCCTAACGCTGAACCTCTTGCTTCGGAGGAGCCTGCGCCTGTCGCCTTGGAACTTACTAAATCCTTCATGACGGAGCCAGCTCCAAAACGCAAGGAGATTTTCGCTGTTGTACTAGCTCTCTTCCTTCCTTTTCGAAATTTATGCTTTTTGGTCAAATTTTAATTGATGTTAGATGCTGCAGCAGCTGCTTCATCAGCTCAAGGCCTTGGTTGATGACTGCAAGGAGACCTTCCAGGTTATTTTCTTTAGGAATCTATTTGATTACTTCTGCTGTTAGCTTGCCATTAAATTGGTCTATGCTCTGTTTTCAAATTTGAAATGGAAAAGTTAGGTTTGTGTCATTGTGAAGCTTAAAGAAGGCTAGAACTTATTGACAATTTGATAACGTGGTTCAACCCCAGTACATAAACATAAAAGGAGTCGAGAGAAGGCAAGAGGACTTGCTTATCTTCATGAGGAGTCAAGCCCAAGGACTGTGCATAGAGATGTCAATGCCAGTAATATTTTGCTCAATGCAAAACTCTACCTAAAAATATCAGATTTTGGATTAGTAAAGTTGTATGATGATGACAAAACCCATACCAGTACCCGAGTTGCAGGGACAGTGTAAACACTATTATTTTTCTAGTCACCTAGTGGCATTGCATATATAATGTACACTGAACGGTTTTATGCCTTATATGTAGTTGATAGCTGCAAATATATGGCGCTTAGCATCTGCTGAGCTATCACACAACATTTATAACACATACCTATTGTCTATGTGTTTCTCAGACAACTGTGTTCCACCCTTGTCTGAATTTTCAACAGACAACGGCTCGGTCTACAACAATGGCCCTCCAAATCACACAACGGTTTTCTCCCGTTGTCTGATAAGGTTTTTGGTGTAGTGTCCTCCTCACGTTGGTGGCAATCGAGGGTTTTGTTTAGCGCTCCTCGTCACTTACTTTGTGTTTTTTAAGTTGCTGTCGAGGATAGAGCCTGGGAGGCTCCGAACCGCGCATGAGATGCTCTTTTATTGTATGGTAATACTTATCTTCTCCATGTTATATGTTTACCTAACCAGCGAGGCTGGTCTGTTTTTACTAGAATTCCGATTTAAAGAAAATTTTATAAATGATGCATGCATCGAGGCTTTATAATTTTAATACATAGGAAAGTATAAATCCCTCTTTTATTTCATTTATTACAAGTATTTATTTGTGTCCACTCACGCTTACGTTTTTCAACTACTTTCCCCTGGGCCCTTTGGTTTCAAATGTCTAGTTTGTAGACTAGATTAGTTGTGGTAGAGCAAACTTGGAGTCGAGGCATAGTCAACAGTGCAGCTTCCGCATATTTATCTTGTTTCTATTTCCTTGTTTCCCTTGTAGATTATAGTTGCTCTGATGGCTAACCTATTGTGTAAATTGTCTATTGTGAGTAATTACAGACCTTTAATTGTGTATTAGAGTTGATGTGATTTAGGAGTAGGGTGGCTCCAAGAGTTAAGGATGATGTTTGACATTAGTAGTGTAAATATGTTTTCAACAGGTTTTGGATAGTCCATCTTTAGGGGTGACTCTGTCGAATTTTTGATAGAGTTGTTCCTAAGGTAGGCATAGCAAGGCCACCTCGGATTTCAGGGTGAAATCTGGGATGAGTCCTGTCATCTTTCCACTATTTCCTCTCAGGAAACTAGTCCTTTTAGCATAGCCTTGACTACAACTTATATCATATGGAAGGCAAGAATTGATCTTATTTTTAGGAATAAACCTTTTCTTCTAACTCGTATTTTTTACATTGTAGCTTCTTCTTATAAAAGTTATATTCATTTTAATTCTACTTTTACTCAGAAATCTTTTCTCTCTAAAATAATCAAATGTTGTCCTCCTAAGGAAGGTTACATCAAACTTAACTTTGATGGCTCAATATTATCATCTTCAAGTACAGCTGGAGGATTTGTGTTTAGGAATGCAAAAGGGCTTCCTCTTTTAGTAGCTTGTAAATGTTTAAATCATGTAGATGTTCTTTCAGCAGAAGGTCTTTCCTTAAGAGTTGGATACACGCAGGTTTGATCCATGGATTTACACATTTAGAGATTGAGGGTGGCTCCAAAGTCTTAATATATGTTATTTCTGGCACTATACAAGTTCATTGGCGTCTCAAATCCATTATTCATGATATCAAGCAGTTGGCCAAGCATCTACACATCATGTCTATCAAACATGTTAAAAGAGAAGCAAACTTCTTGTCAGATGCTATTGCTAAAACAGGCCATTAACCATGCTCAAGCTTGGAACAAGTTTCTCCCCCTTACTGCATCTCAGGCTTTTCTTTTTGATTCCTTAAGTGTTGGTTGGTCGAGGTTTTAAGTTGTCAGTTTTATTTCTCTTTTCAAAAAGAAAAAAAAAATTAAGATTGCAGTAGATCATTCTAATTAAAAAGTTTTTCCTTTCTACAATTGAGAACTAGGACCAAATTATGAAGAATCCAATAATAGAAAATCAAGTTCATGGAAGACATGTAACAATAGAATTAGCTATGAAGAAATTTCGAACTTCAATAGCAACTAACAAATAAGAGAAGAGATTTGAAGAAGTTGGAGTTGAAACTAGGGCTTCTAAATATTTTCTTCCATACATGAAATTTTTTCCTTTCAGCTGCAAGTGAAATGAGAATAGCCTAAACTATTAAAACGAAGTTGAGGAAGAGCAATTCAAACATCGTGTTGTTAGAAAAAGAGGTAGAGTGCACACCCTAAATGGCGAAAGTCCGACATTCTTCTTCTTCTTCTTTTATGAGAGGAAATTACCGATGATTATTCTATTGGCGAATGGGTGTGTATTTTCATATTTTTATGGTTGACTTTTGACAATAAAATAGTTGGCAATAAAGGTATTTATTTTTCTATGAAAGGCTTTTGCCAATTCAAGATTCTTTGGAATATCTGTGTTCCTTTTTTCTTTTCTTTTTTTACGGAAGGCTTTAACCATGACGTAAGTGACTAGTCATTCTCATCCAATAATAGCACATTGTGTGTGAACAGCCCCAAGTCTTAAACATTATAATTTATAGGAAATTATTACTATCTTTACAATGTTTTCTTCTAAAAAAGAAGAAAGAAAGAAAAAAAGATAGGACAAGACACTGATGATTAAAACCTAACCTTAAGAATATAAGGAAACCTAAGATACCCTAACAAAGGCAAAATGAACTTTGGCCTGAACAAGCATCCTATTCACCAAAGAAGTTATCTTGCATAAACCCAAAAAGGGGCCATCCTACCCAAATAACCTTAGATAACATACCATCAGGGAAAACTAGACACCTACCCAAAACCTAGCACACAAACAAAATATTAAAGCGCAATCCATGAACCAGAAGTAGAGTTAACCTAGCTGTGGGCAGAAGCAGTACTGCACCATGCGAACTTCAACTACACTAATAGAAAAAACACCAAATCACAAGAAAAACATAACCACATAGAAAAAAAAACCTCCATGCAGATAGCCTCAAACATATGCATACCACCATGAGTAAAACACTCAAATCCGGAAAAGAGTGATGAGGAGGAACAACCAACTCAAACGTAGGTAGCTTATGCAAAACCTTACCTCCCAACACTGATTTAAGGACAAAATCCCATAACAGGTAATAAGGCATCACCCCTTATCAGTAATCGACAACCCTTAATAACTAGAAAAACACATTATCCCATACATGCAACAAACTCAAGAATCCACAACTCGAAGTCATCGACCACCTGATAAAGCTTGTACACAGGGCAGGAGAAATGAAACCCAAAATTAAAGACCTTCATGAGAAAGTAACCATAGAAAACCTAGATAGAAGAAGCAAGTACTACTTCATGTCCAACATAGGGTGCAAGGGCAATTACCAAGCTCTAAATGAATAGAGAGACAGAAGACGAAATATAGTAGGGCTAGGCACGGGTCGGGCTGAACACAGAAAAGGTATGGATCTGGACCGAACCAAAGTTTCAGGTATAGGTCTGGTCTTATAGTTTTCCAAATCAAGAAACGATGAGGGTCCAGCCAGAGCTTTATAGTTTGGTGTCATTGGGTTTTCAGTCCCAAACAAGAAAAAAGAGTTGCATTATTGCAGGTCAGCCATGTCTCAATCCTGATTTGATTGAGCTGGAGAAGATAGGGAAGAAGGTAGTCAAGATCCCAGTGACCTGAGCTGAGGAACCGTCGGGTAGGAGAAGGCAGCAGCGATGGAGAAGAAATTAAAAAAGTTAATGAAAGGGAAGAGGAAGAAGAAAAAGATGGAATTGATCTCTATTAAAGTGTGAATCCACTGGGGCTTTACTACCAAGATCTGAGCCTACTCTTGTCATTGAGTTTTCAGTCTCAAACAAAAAGAAGGAGTTACATTATTGCAAGTCAACCGCATCTCAATCTCGATGCCAAAGAAGGAGGCTTGCCGATTGATTGAGCTGGAGAAGATAAAATAAAAGGCAGTCGCGATTCCACTTATCTGAGTTGAGGAAGTGCCGGTAGGAGGAGGAGGCGGCAATGGAGAAGAAAACGGAAGAGTTGAAGAAAAGGAAGAGGAAGAAGAAAAACAAGTAATTGATCTCTGTTAAGGTGTGAATCCATTGGGGCTTGACTACTAAGAGTTGGGCCAACTCCTCTTTTCACCAAGTTACTAGCTATATGTTGTATGCTGCTATTCGCTGTAGGCTGCTATTCACTAAAGGCTGCTTAGAGCAACAAGGCCATTAAGAGGAAGACCGGAGTGATCCGGTCTTCACTTCTCTGACACTCAAGTCAAACCTCATTTTGGTAGAGTAACAATTTAGTAGAGTGGAAAGTGAATTACCTCGCAAATGCGAGGTACCTATCTATTAAAAGATTTTAGGGGTTGCTAATCTTTGTGGAACCTATTACACTGACTTCTTCTCAATGAATCACTATAATACACATGGAAGAACCCTTGGCAGGTTCACTGACTCTTCTCGATGAATCACGTCCATGGACGTGGGTGGGAACGTGTCGTCATCTTCGAGAGTTGGCATTTTGCAAACAAACGAGGAAGAGGCACGTTGCTGAGGCTATCTATATGCGAGTGCCCAATTATGCTTAGCTATGCACACAGTTATTCATACAAGTCCTCAAGTCCTCATGTAAGGGGGGGTTTTTTGGTTGTACATACATGTGCATTTGCAAGCATAATTAGCTATAATGAGCCACGCTCATTGTACCGCCAGGGGTACCAACGCCCACCATATGAGTGACTGGCGTAAAGACAGCTAGCCGGGTTACCGCCTGAGCCCCGGATCAACCCCTAAGCACCGCCGACGCGCCACCACGCGCCGTGTCAAGTTAGCATCAGAAGCTACTGAAACTGGGAACTGAAACACATCAGTCCCACATTGAAAACAAGGAGAAGATCATCCTCTTCCTCACCTATAAAAGGTCCTCTCCTCTCTCCTCATTAATTACGCATTTACTACTCATTATTGTTATGCTGCCTATATGCATTGACTGACTTAGGCATCGGAGAGTTGAAGACCGCCCAACGCGGTCTCCCTCTAACGCCCTGTCTTGTGTTTGGCAGCTAGCAGTAATCCTCAGATCGGCAGAGTAGCGGTCCGCCCGCCGGACCAGCGTTAGACCAAGGTTTGGCTACCGCCAGACTTTTGAGCATTAACATTGGCGCCGTCTGTGGGAAACCTTGAACAAAAAGTCATCCCATCACAATTACCATGACTAACGGTAGCGGGGGAAATATCGAGGAGCAGGCAGACCAGTCCGCCGTTCCCCAACCCGCCCACCCAGCGGTAAGCATCAACCGCGCACTATTCAGCACCCCGGTCAACCCCGGCGGTGAAACAAATCCAAGCAGCAGCCGCCCCCCAGGTCAGGACCTCACCGCCTTGTATGAGTTGGCGCTGGCGGACCTCCACAAAGCAAACAGAGAGCGCGAGCAGGAACGCAAGGAAAAGGCTGAGGCCCAAGTGCAGGTGGCCACGCTGATGACACAGTTCGACGAGCTAAAGCGGGCGCTGGACGCAAACGCCAACCCAGCACGAAGTGAGCAGTCACACAGCACCAGACACAGCCGGCCTACCGCTGGTATAGGACCCATTGTGCAAATGCAGGTACCGCTAAACCCACCTGAGCTGGCGGGAATGGGACCACCCCCTGTCCCCCAACTGTTGGAGCAGGAGGCGGAGTCATCGCAGCGCACCCACCGCTCGAGGACTAGAGCAAGGACTGAGGGCAATCTACCCATTCCCGGGCGAGGGTCAGTTCCGCGGAGCGCCCGAGCAGGCCCCGCTGGCAACGCAACCGCCCAAATTTTGGAGAGAATGCAGCAGTTAGAACAGAGGCTAATCCTGGCGGAGGCAGGCACCCCGGCGCCAGCCCCAAACCCACTCTTCGAGTCCAGGCCAGGACCATTCACCGCTACAATTTTGCAAGCCGTCAGACCAGCGTTTGCAAAGACCCAAAAATGTCACATTATAGCGGTAAGACCGACCCCTTCGTCCACATGGACACGTTCAAGAAGGTCACCAACAACAAGGGATTTGATGACGCCACCCTGTGCCACTTGTTCAGCGAAACGCTGGATAGTGAGGCAATGAGTTGGTTTTTCGAGTGTCCGCCAGGGTCCATCGGCTCATTCCAGGCATTATCTCATGCTTTCCTCTCTCGATTCATCTTGTTGTCCGCCGGTCATCACAACACGAGCCAGTTGTTTGGCGTCCGGCAGGGAGAGGATGAATCATTGAAGGCATTCGTCACAAGATGGCGGGCGGCAACATCTCAGTGCCGCGATCTCGACAAAACAATGGCTTCGGCGGCTTTCAAGCAGGGACTCCTCAAGGGACCATTCCTCTATCACCTCAACTACAATCATCCAAATGCGGCGTATGATCACCTTATGAGTGAGGCGGTCATTCATGCCCAGGCAGAGTTTATCACATATGGAGAAACCCCACCGCCAGCAGCAACACCAACAAAATCATCTCAACCCTCCTCCAGCCATCAGGAGACCGCCAGCAAAGCCCCCACTGCACCGCCAGCTGACAAGAAGAGGGAGTGGCAACAAGGCAGTTATCAACGCAAGAGGCAGAAAGACAACCACTACAAGGGCAACCGCCCATCCCATGGGGACAATCGCAACAAGCAGACGGAGTCCTCTCAGCGGTATGCGGTATTCACGGTCCTCACAGCCTCGTACGAGGAAATTTACAATCAGTGCAAGGATCAGATACCACCGCCACCCTCACCGAAATTCCCCAAAAAGGGCAAGCCAAGAAACACCGGCATGTGGTGCAAATACCACGAGGACAGCGGTCACAATACCAACAGTTGCAACGCTCTCAAAACGGCCATTGAGACCCTGTACCGTGACGGCAAGATGGATCAGTTCAAGGTGCGCCAACCGCCACCTGTGATTGCCAACATTGAGCCACTGGGCCGCATCAACACCATCGATGGCGGGGCTCTAATCACCAACATGTCTCACAGGGCAAGAAAGCGTTACGCACGCGCCAATCACCCAAAGGAAGTCTGTAACATCCGCTACGAGAGATCCGCCAAACTCCCAAAGTCTGGTTGGGAGCCCATCACCTTCTCAGAGGAGGAGGAGCGTGGAGTACATCTACCCCATGACGACCCATTTCTGATCGATGCCATTCTCGACAGATGGTCAGTGGGAAGAATCCTGGTGGATAGCGGATCTGCTGTCAATGTCATATTCAGCGGTTGTTACAACAACCTTAAGCGGAACAAGAAACTACTACAAGACCATGAGCCATTGCTTAGCTTCTCCGGCGATATCACTCAACCGCTGGGTTCTGACTACATGCGGTTAACCATCGGCTCCAGTCCATGTATGGCGGAGGTACATACTGAATTTATAATTGTGGATTGTTTCAGTTCGTATAACGCCATCATAGGACGGCCGGCACTCAACAAGCTCAAATGCATCATCGCCGGATACATGCTTCTCATGAAGATCCCCACACCCAACGGCACGGGCTGTGTCAAGGGAAGTCAGCAATTGGCACGAGAGTGCTACTCAACCACCATTGCGCGGTCAACCCGCCGCCACGAAATCCTAACGGTAGGAAATCAGGCACCGCCACCACATATCTTCGAGGATCCTAGGGATGAGGAGAAGAAATATGTGAAGAAGGAACCGGTCAATCTGGAAACATCATTGAAGGTCATCAGCATCTCCGACGAGCACCCAGAGCGGACAGTCCACATAGGAGCTCAGCTAGACCCAGAGGTGGCGGCAGAACTCACTCAATTCCTACGGGACAACGCCGCCGTCTTTGCATGGTCATATGCAGACATGCCAGGTATCTCTCCTGAAATCATCACACACAAGCTAACCATCAAGCCATCCTTCTATCCTATCAAGCAGAAGCGAAGGGCCTTTGACGAGGAGAAATACCGCGCCATAGGACAGGAGGTCGCCAAGCTCCAGGGCATGGGATTCATCCGCCAGGTAGTCTATCCCCAGTGGATCTCCAACCTGGTCATGGTCAAGAAGCCTAGCGGCAAGTGGCGGATGTGTGTCGACTTCAAAAATCTAAACAAGGAGTGCCCAAAGGACAGTTTCCCTCTACCACGCATTGATCAGCTAGTTGACGCAACCGCCGGGCATGAACTCCTCAGCATGATGGACGCTTTCTCCAGCTACAATCAGATCAAGATGCATCCCAGCGATCAGGAGTGTACCACCTTCACCACCGACAAAGGCCTGTACTGCTACAACGTTATGCCTTTCGGTCTGAAAAACGCCGGTGCAACTTATCAGCGGCTGATGAATGCTATGTTCGCTGAACATTTGGGCAAGATAATCGAAGTCTACGTGGACGACATGTTGGTCAAGAGTATAAAGGCCAGCGGACATGTGGCAAACCTCAAGATCATAGTTACCATCCTCCTGGCCTATGGCATGCGCCTCAACCCAGAAAAATGCTTCTTTGGCGTCACCGCCAGCAAATTTCTGGGTTATATCGTCAGTGAACGAGGAATCGAGGCTAACCCGGACAAGGTACAAGCCATACTCGACCTGGCGGACCCTGAGTATAAGGTACATGTCCAGTGACTCCAAGGCAAGTTAACCGCCCTTTCTCGATTCATCTCCAGGCTCACTGACAGGTGTGCCCCATTTTTCAAACTCCTCAAAACGACTCACAAGAAAGTCATCAACTGGAACCCAGAATGTCAGACGGCGTTTCAGGGCTTGAAGGATTACCTAGCGGCAGTCCCACTACTCTCTATCCCTGTGCAAGGAGAGACACTGTTCATATACCTAGCGGTATCGGTATCAGCGGTGAGTTGCGCCATTGTCAGGCTGGAGGGACAGGATGAGCTCCCGGTTTTCTACGCCGGCAGAGGCATGAACGGGGCAGAAACAAGATATCCACCCTTGGAGCAGCTAGCTCTCGCACTCATCGTTGCCGCCAGGCGCCTCCGCCAATATTTTCAAGCACACACAATCTATGTGCTAACTAATCAACCGCTGAGACAGGTGATGCGGAACCCTGAACATTCAGGGCGCCTCAGCAAGTGGGCCATCGAGCTCAGTGAATTTGACATAGATTACAAGCCAAGAACCGCCATGAAGGGCCAGGCGGTAGCGGACTTCATCGCTGAGCTCACCGAGCGTCAGCCCAATCCCGGCATGGAGGCTGAGCCCGGGACGGAAATGGTAACCACTGAGGAGCCAGCTCCCCTACAGTCAGATTGGAACCTGCATGTGGACGGCTCCTCCAGCGCCAAGGCCAGCGGCGCCGGAGTCATTCTGACAGGACCAGGGGGGCTGAACGTGGAATACGCATTGAAATTCAACTTCAAGGCCTCCAACAATATGGCGGAGTACGAAGCACTCATTGCCGGCTTACTCCTCGCCATCGATTCAGGGGCTGACAGTGTCAACATCTTCAGTGATTCCCAGTTGGTCGTTAACCAGGTCAATGACAGCTTCCAGGCCAAGGACCAACAGTTAGCGGCATACTTGGGGTACGTTAAGACACTCCTCAAGAAATTCAAATTTCATAACATCACACAAATCCCCAGGGAAAAGAACGCCAAGGCTGATTCACTGGCAAGACTGGCAACCGCCCAGCCACATCAGAGTCCAGCGGACACAAGAGTGGAGTGTCTTGACAAGCCAAGTATCACAAAAACCCTGGCGGAGATCTTCAACATTGAGGTCAATACCAGCTGGATGGACGAAGTCATTGAGTACAAGCGCAACGGCACATTGCCGGAAGACAAAGTTAAGGCGCGACAACTCAAGCGGAGGGCAACCCGCTACAACATCCAGAACGGCAAGCTGTACCGCCAGGGATTCACCCATCCCAACCTCCGCTGCCTAACCCCAGAGGAGGGAAAGGTCGTTCTGGCGGCAATTCATAGCGGAGAATGCGGAAACCACTCAGGCGCCAGATCCTTAGCCAATCGCACAATACGGCAAGGCTATTTTTGGCCTACTCTCGGCGATGATGCCCGCCAGATGTCGAGATCATGCCACAAATGCCAACAATTTGCTGATCTCCCACATGCACCGGCGGAACCACTATCGGTCATCATCGCTCCATGGATTCACTCAACTTGGGGCCTGGATCTGATGGGAAAATTTCGAACCGCCAAGGGCCAGTTCAAGTACATCATAGTTGCTATCGACTACAACAGCAAGTGGATAGAGGCGGAGCCACTAACGGCAATAACTACCGCCAAGGTAATTCACTTCCTCTGGAAGAACATCTACTGCCGTTACGGTGTCCCACACACAATAATCACAGACAACGGCACACAGTTCAACAACAAGGAGCTCATCTCTTTCACCGCCAACTTGGGTACCAAGATGAGTTTTGCATCTGTCGCCCACCCCCAGACCAACGGTCAGGTCGAAGCAGCAAACAAGATAATCAAAAAGCTGCTGAAGAAAAAACTCGACAAAGCAAAGGGTCTATGGGCGGAGAAACTCCCGGAAGTTCTATGGGCCATCAGAACAACCCCAACTTCCGCAACTGGTGAAACTCCTTTTTGCATGATGTTCGGAACGGAGGCTGTCCTGCCTATTGAGGTTACTCAACCTACCGCCAGAGTCGAGGGCTGCCGCCCAGAAACCAACACTGACGGCATCAACCTGGACAAGGACCTCCTGGAGGAAAAGCGACACAAGGCCCACTTATGCAACCTGCAAAACAAGCAGCGGGTATCGCGTTTCTACAACGCCAGAGTCAAAGCCCGGAACCTCCAACTGGGGGACTGGGTAATGAAGGAAGTCATTCCACCGCCAACAAAGCTTCGCCCAACTTGGGAAGGTCCATACAAAATTGTGGAAGTCGTTAGCCCAGGCACCTTTTACTTAATGGACAAGGATGGCGTCACAACGACCCACCCTTGGAATACCGAACACCTTCGGTATTATTACAAATAGTCATGCCGCTACCCAAAGGCATCTTGACTTAGCTAAATTTTTGTTCAATATTTAGTTAAGGGAAGCTACCCAACGGGTACTACCCCTCTTTTGTAAACGCTGATCAGTCAGCTATCAATGAAACGAGGAATTATTCAAACCATTGTTACCAAGTCTAGCACTGAGGGCAACTGGCAACGCCAGGAATCGTCAGCAGACCACGTCCGCTACGTTGTGCACTTGGACCAATTTTAATTCCTTTAATGTTTCATTGCTTGGCAAAAGAAAAATCTCTAAGTCAAAACTCTAGCGGTACAAACATATCATGACAAACGTCAAACTTTGAAATTTCATTTCAGGGCTGATACTCCCCACCCAAAGTTGTTCATTACTTCAAAATGTCGAAACTCAGCCAACAACAACAACCAAAAAAAAAAAAAAAAAAAAAACCACACATGTAGGAGCTCAGCTTTTCGGGTTGCCTTCAACATCTCCACCTTCCGCAGGCGGCTGTGGTTGTGCGCGGCTTGTCTGGTCAGACCCTCTGGCGGTAGGACTTGGAGTCTCTATGGTGCCATCCGGCCGAGTGTGTGCCGCCAGGAAACCGGCACGGGACACCTCCGACTGGGTAGGCAGAGGAGTCTGCTGAGAACCATCCGCTGGCTGTGCACCACTTTCCCCGCTTCCCGAGCAAACACCTTCAGGCTGGACAGGAACCGCAGCTTGCACCGACGGAGCATTTTGGACTGGCAGAACAGGTGGCTGGGACGCCTTCGCAAAGTCAATGACGCCCCTCTGCTTCAGCATCTCCACGTTGGCTAGGGCGCCGGCCTTCGCCGATTCAGTCATCGCCTTTTTGTACTCCGCCGACTGTTTGAATTTCTCCACAGCGGCGGCAGCGGCACGGGTCCCTTTGTCCCGCAGGCGAGCTACCTCAGCCTCCAGTTTCGTCACCGCTGCTTGCTTGGAGGCAGACTCCCGCTGCAGGATATCAATCTTTTTCTCCTTAGCGGCCACCCGCTCCTGCAGCAGAGACATGTCTTGTTCCATCCTGGAGATGTGGTTGTTCCGTTCCACGTCCCGCCGGATTGCCACTTCCAACTTGCCGCGAGCATCCGCGGCGTCGCAATCCGCCTTCGTCAGGCGCCGCTCCACATCCGCCAGCCTGTCCTTGGCGTCCCCCAGCTCCCTCTCGAGACCGCTGATCTCGTCCCTGAGCTGCCGCTCAACCCCGGGCTGCTTCTGCGCCGCCATGAACATCTCATGCAGCCCAACCGAAAGGTGACCAAAAGCTGAACTGAAGGGTGACCCGTCAATCGCCGTTGGGCGGGAAATCCCCGCCAGACCACCAAACCCCAGTATCTCACAGAGGTGGTAGAGAAATCCCCGTTCATTGTCAGTCATGAACTCGGCATAGGCGGCAAACGAGTCCAGGTCACTCGCAGGAGCCTCTTCTGCAGCGGCCACTGGCGCCTTCGGCGGAGCTTGGCGGGCCTTCTTTTGCTGGCGGACCCCGATAACCTCAGCATCATCATCATCCTCCTCGTCGGAGTCATCCTGCAGACGCTTCCGCAACAACCGCGTCTGTCCAGCGGCCGCAGGCCTTGGCCCCCGTTGCTGTTGACCCACCGTGGCGGCAGCCCCCGCCGGCTGCACCACCTTCTGTGGCCCACGTCGCACGTTGGGCACTCTCTCTGTCTGCGGCGCGGCGCCAGACCCCTTCTTTCCACCCCCCACATTGGCACCCGTCTGAACAACGGGTAGGCCGTCGGCGCCAAGGTGGGAGTGCAGCGGCATTGGCAGCACCACCGGAACCTCGGATGGGCTCACCGCCAGCGTCACCGGGTCTATCACTGTCTTTTGAGCCGCATCCCCTGAGGCATACATGGCCTCCAAAAAGTTGTCAATCTCCGCGCGGTCCATGGCTTTGGCAAAGGCGTCACGGCTCCTAGCGTTACCTGGCGGCGTCTCTAAACAAATAGAAAGCAACTCAGTCAACCACAGGGCCAAATTAACTAAGTGTACAAGGTAGCGGAGATTTCTTACCAACGGCGCGAGTCAATCGTTGATCGACCAACAGCTCCCAACCGGTAAGAAGGCGAAAGTCCAACAAATTGCGATTCCGCCAGCAACCTTTGATGCGCGCCACACGACACTCTTCTTCACGAGTCAGGTTGTAGCGCAAGCCCACTGCAAAACAAGGATAAACGTTAGCAAGGTTCAAGACTAAGCACAACGTAAACCGCCAGCAATATTCAGCGGAGACCGACAAACCACCTCGGATAGGTTGGAACTCTGACTTAATCCTAAACGCCGGTTCCCCGTCATTGGATTCCGCCTGATATTCCCACCCCGTCGTGGCAACGGAAAAGGTGTCCCGCCAATACGACATAGAATCCCTCAGGTTCTCTATCAACTTGGGGGCTCCCTGGCGGCGACTTAGGTTCACTTGACCTCCGCAGCCCTAACGCTTCACATACGTCAGCTCATAGAAATGCAACACCTCCGCCACGGTTGGTCCCTCACAGCCGGACAACCGCCACAGCGAAGTCATCGCCAACATCAATCGCCACATGTTGGGGCAGACTTGCCCAAAGGCTAGGCCGAACTCGCACACTAAGATCTGAAGACTGGGCACGAGCGGTAGTGTCACTCCCTGGCGGAATATTGCCTCATGCACAGCGGCAAACCCCTTGGGAAGAATTGAAGCCTTTTCATCCACCGTCGGTGGACGCAGTTTAACCGCGCCAGGCAACCAAAACATCCGCTTTATCCGGTTCACATTGGCAACGGTCATCCGCCCTTCCGCCTCGTCAACAGGAATCCCATCCGGAAGAACCCATGCCGATTCGGTATCCTCCCCTGTCGCATCTCCCCCGTCAGCAGAGCCACTGGCAGCGCTGTTACTTGCCAACCGCTCCTCACGCCTATTCTGAGCAGCTGCTGCCTCCCTGGCCCTAGAACTCTCGGGGCGCGAAGCACGACCCATTACTACTTCCCAGGGTATGGTTTGTAGCGGCTCGATGTCTAGCGGTTCTGGCAGTGAGGTTCCTGCACGGGCAGACGGACGCAACGAGTCAATAAAATTCCTATCCGCTGCGCTGAACGACACGTCAGACCCGGAATCCTCACTGCTCGAAATCTCTACGACTCTAGCCATCCCAAACCCTAAAACCCAAACCGGTCAGTTTACACAAGATCTAGCCTTTACCTATATTCGTTTAGTGCAAAAACATCAAGAACAATTACCCAGAAAAATACCAAAACAAGAACAAACGCACACTCAACCCAGATTCGACCATCTAGCAAAACCCAAAACCCCAACTCTCTGTCAAACACCATAACCTCCCTCAAATCTCTCTCTACACCCTCAGAGAACACCAAAGAAGCAAGATCACACCATTAACAGAAGTAGCAAAACCCAGAAACCACCATTGCAGATTCAATGAAACAGGAAAAGGATTCGAAATACCAACCTCACGTCGAAGCTGTGGCGTGCAACTCGTCTTCACTGACAGATATTTCGTCCTCTCGAGTCCGACAGCTCCACGGAAACCGGGGAATCTTCTTCGCAATTCACAGACGAACAAGGCTCGAAGGAGGCGACTCAGATTTGAAGATTTTCCAGAAGAGTCGAAACTCGCTGAGTTCCCCCCTTTTATGTCAACATCAAGCAATCCTGAGCCGTCCGCTAGAAAACGACATCACGTAGCAACCGTACACGTGTCCCACGTCTTCACTAACTCCCTGGATTAACCGAGGCGTCGCCTCGGTTACGAAATCCATCATTACTCGCATTAATGACGAGAAGACAGCTAGGCTTAGGAGACAAGCCTCCAGACACTAACCCTCTAGGAGTTGGCCACGTGTCAACCGTCGTCTCCTTTAGCTTCCAAGGGAAGTAACCACTTGAGAAGAAAACCCCCAACCATTGGAAGTCTCCGCTGAGCGAAACCCCGCCAGCGGATCTTCACTTGTCATCCTCCAAGTGGAGTCTCCGCTGAGCAAAACCCCGCCAGCGGATCTTCACTTGTCATTCTCCAAGTCACGAAGTCTCCGCTGAGCGAAACCCCGCCAGCGGATCTTCACTTGTCATCCTCCAAGTGGAGTCTCCGCTGAGCGAAACCCCGCCAGCGGATCTTCACTTGTCATCCTCCAAGTGACGGAGTCTCCGCTGAGCGAAACCCCGCCAGCGGATCTTCACTTGTCATTCTCCAAGTGACGGAGTCTCCGCTGACCGAAACCCCGCCAGCGGATCTTCACTTGTCATCCTCCAATGGAGTCTCCGCTGAGCGAAACCCCGCCAGCAGATTTTCTCACTTGTCATCTCCCAGGTGACAGTCCACTGAGCGAAACCCCGCCAGCGGAACTTCTCTTGTCACCATCGAAGTCTCCAACGGAACTTCTCTCGTCATTCGGTAAACGGGGCGTCCTCCGCTACACAGCACACCGCTAGCGGACCCCCTTTCCCATCTGACAAGCTGCGTACTTTATTCAGCGCAATACCGCTCAATAAAATACCACCAAGCACGTCTACTTGACGCTGCTTCCTGCTACATCTAGCGGGGGGACTTCCGCCAGCGGCGGATCCCGAGCCCACGCCTCTCTGACAACGCCGCCACGCAGAGTTACGGTCAGAATGTCCCTACGGGACACGGGGACTAGTCAACAGTCTACGACAGCCCTGATCAGGTACGTTGACCCCCGTCACTTGGGTGCTAAGATTGGGCTCGCAACCCAACACCCTCTGCTCCGTGCAGCGCTGCTCCGTGCAGCTCCCCCTCAACAAACAATAATAGCGACCATCCGGAGGTCCATCTTAGCCGGGGAGTGGGGGACTCCCTGGGGGGCCTAGCAGGGGCCCACCCGAAAGGGCACAAAGCGTTTGCTCAGTAAATCCATGGTTGACGACGCACTGACGCTAATTATGCTTCTGCAAAGTCTAGCGGGAGAAATGCTTCAAACCGCCGATCAACTCCCCAACCAAGATTGCCCTCCTTGACTGGGGATTTGGGGGACTTGTACATACATGTGCATTTGCAAGCATAATTAGCTATAATGAGCCACGCTCATTGTACCGCCAGGGGTACCAACGCCCACCATATGAGTGACTGGCGTAAAGACAGCTAGCCGGGTTACCGCCTGAGCCCTGGATCAACCCCTAAGCACCGCCGACGCGCCACCACGCACCGTGTCAAGTTAGCATCAGAAGCTACTGAAACTGGGAACTGAAACACATCAGTCCCACATCGAAAACCAGGAGAAGATCATCCTCTTCCTCACCTATAAAAGGTCCTCTCCTCTCTCCTCATTAATTACGCATTTACTACTCATTATTGTTATGCTGCCTATATGCATTGACTGACTTAGGCATCGGAGAGTTGAAGACCGCCCAACGCGGTCTCCCTCTAACGCCCTGTCTTGTGTTTGGCAGCTAGCAGTAATCCTCAGATCGGCAGAGTAGCGGTCCGCCCGCCGGACCAGCGTTAGACCAAGGTTTGGCTACCGCCAGACTTTTGAGCATTAACATTGGTTGAGAAGTTAAGTTTCATTAAAGCGCTGTGCTCTATACGCTTAGCATGATTGGCGCGAGTGCAGTGCTTATTTTCTAGACAGACGCTTCATCCTTTCATATGAGCTCCTCGTTGGGCCCTACAGAAAGTCCCCCACTCCCTAGCTAAGTAATGCCCTTGCGTGCGGACAAATTGATTAATGAGGGAGAAGCTGCGTTAAGGTAGTGGGCATCAGGTAGCGAACTTGACACAATTGGCCTAATCGTTGAAGGTTAACATACCGGAACAATGGTGGCTGTAAGTTGTTAACCTGTCTGTTGCAAGGGGTTATGAGCGACTATGGACTGCTGACAGTTCAAACCCGCTGGGTCGCAAGCCTCTGAGGTATTACGTGTTCGCTGAACATATCATAAATGGAGAAGGGTAGTGATGGAGTAGAGAGCATTTATGAAAGAGCGTTTTGTGGTAGCGTGCCGTATAAATTAAGTATACATGTCATCGCAATATTCGGCAAACGTGAAGCTAGATAATTTAAGTTGGCGACGTGTTGTGACCAATAGACGTCTTGGGAATTATCTGGTGATGGAATTTTATGACGAAGTTGCACAAGAGAGGGAAGAGCAAGAAGAAAAAGAAAAAGAAAAAATAACTAAAGAAAATGAAAAAAAAGAAGAAAAGAAGAAAACGACCACCAATAAGAAGAATTGAAAAAGTTTAGATAAATTAAAAACTAGTAAGAGTGGAGAATTCAACGTGGGCAAGCCTATAATTAGAGTATAGACTTTCCAATTACGAACATGACACCTAATAAAAAACACAATAATTATTAATTAAGTTAGCATCAGGCCCATCGGGCTTTCAAATATTCTAAAATCCAGAATCAGGATCTAATCCAAAAAAAAAAAAAAGAACACTCTGACTGACCTGCCGTTTTGGTACGATTTTGCGGTTTTTCAGACTTTTTTGCCCACCCCTGAAATCTATTAAGCACAAAAGATTGATTTTTTTTAACATTCATAATTAAATACATTTGGACATTTTAAATTCCACCATTTTTTTTTTTTTAAATAAGGCTGGTCCAACTATTCTTAAGTCTTAATTAATGAAACTATAGAATAAATTTGGAGGGGGGGACATAATATCTAAACGCCAACTTACAACAGCGTAGAGAAAATGTCTTGAATCTTGCCTCCAACAAAACCATGTATTCTAACATGCATCAATTAACAAAGAGTGCTTTACTGGCAACTCCATTTACTTTACAATAACTGTGGCATATTGGAAAGATAATGCTAACACTGTTTCATAAGACAATTAAATCAGCTTCCCACTATACTGCCAATCAAAAACACCGGTGACGTACACTACGTTTCATTCTGTCACTAGGAGACTACGTCTGTTTGACGAAGCAAATAATACGTCTCCTCGCTAGACCAGACAAAGCACTAAAGGTGCGCACACAGGCATGAAACCCGACTCGCCCTACCATACTAAAATAGGGACTTCTTTTTTCTTTATTTTTTTGAAATAAAAATGGGGACTTATTTTAATTCTAGAAACTGGAAAACTATAATAAACTAAAACTACAAGACCCTTAAAAGCCATGGGCGTAAATCCCAAGCCCAGAGCCTAATCCAAGGGACAATGAGAAACGATCCCACTAGCTGAAGCCAATCCCAAATGCCACACAGCCACCACAAACCTAGCACCAGTACCACCACCTTTGCCACACCTCTAGGGATGGCATTAAAGCCCACGGGTACGGGTACCCGCAGGTAATTTTTCCTTGTGGGTATCTGTTAACGGGTATGGGTATTAGTTTATGGGTATGGGTAATGTTAATATTTAAAGTTCAGCGGTAGCTAAACTTTTATTAACGCTGGTCCGATGGGCGGACCGCTACCTACGATACTCAGAATCTCTGCTACCTGTCAAGTGAAATACAAAGGGCGTCAGAGGGAGACCGCGCTGGGCGGTCTTCTCTTCTCCGATACCTAAGTTAGTCAATGTATTTGTGTTGACAAAGTAACAGTAGGTAAGTATTAAATGCGTAATTAATGAAGAGAGAGGAGATAACCTTTTATAGGTGAGGAGGGAACTGATCTTCTCCTTGTTTTCGATGTGGGACTGATGTGCTTCAGTCCCCAGCTTCTGGAGCTTCTGATGCTGTCTTGGGGCAAGCCGGGGCTCAGGCGGTAGCTTGCTTGGCTGTGTTCCCGTAGGTCACTCCTTTGGCGGGAGTTGGTACCGCTAGCAGTAGCATGAGTGTGGCTCATTATAGCTAATTATGCTTGTAAATGACTATGTAAGTACAAGTCCCCCAAGTCCCCAGTCAAGGAGGGCAATCTTGGTTAGGGAGTTGCCTAGCGGTTCGAAGCGTTGCTTCCGCCAGTCTTGCAAAAGCATAATTAGCGTCAGTGCATTGTCAACCATGGGCTTACTGAGCAAACACTTTATACCCTTCCGGGTGAGCCCCTGCTAGGCCCCCTAGGGAGTCCCCCACTCCCTGGCTAAGATAGACCTCCGTTTGGCTGGTGTATTGTTTGTTGAGGGGAGCTGCACTGAGCAGAGGGTGTTGGGTGGCGAACCCAATCTTTGATACCCAAGTGGCGGGGGTCAACATGTCTGATCAGGGCCGTTGAAGACTATTGACGCATCCCCCCTACCTGTCCCAGAGGACCATGTTTTGATTGGAACGCCGAGTTGCGGTCGTTGTCAAAGTCAGGCGTTGCCTCTGGAAATCGCCTCTGGCGGAAGTGCCTTCGCTAGTGATAAGTGGCCGGCAATGTCGCTAGGACCTACCAGCAGCCTAGTGCATGGCATTGCAGCCAGTGGTGACGGTCTTCCTAGGTGTTGAGGGAGGTCTCGCTAGCGGAGTTGTCCTTATCGGAGATTAGCTCGCTTGCAAGATGGAAAGAGAGAAGTTGCGCTTAGCGGAGAATGTATCGCTTGCAAGAAGAAAAAGGGGAAGTTCCGCTAGCGGTGTGGCGCTTAGCGGAAACTGTCTCACTTGCAAGAAGAAAAGGGAGAAGTTCCGCTAGCGGTGTGGCGCTTAGAGGAAACTGTCTGGCTTGCAAGAAGAAAAGGGAGAAGTTTTGCTAGCGGTGTTGTGCTTAGCAGAAACTGTCTTGCTTGCAAGAAGAAAATGGAGAAGTTCCGCTACGGCGTTGCGCTTAGCGCAGACTGTCTTGCTTGTAAGAAGAAAAGGGAGAAGTTCCGCTAGCGGTGTTGCGCTTTGCGGAAACTATCTCGCTTCCAAGATGGGAAGAGAGAAGTTCTGCTAGCGGAGTTGCGCGTAGCGGAAACTGTCTCGCTTGCAAGATGAGAAGAGAGAAGTTTCGCTAGAGGAGTTGCGCCTAGCAGGGACTGTCTCGCTTGCAAGATGGAAGAGAGAAGTTCCGCTAGCGGAATTGCTCCTAGTGGGGACTTTCTCGCTTGCATGATGGAAAGAGAGAAGTTCTGCTAGCGGAGTTGCCGCTAGCGGAGACCGTCTCGCTTGCAAGAAGAAAAGGGAGAAGTTACGCTAGAGGAGTTGCGCTTAGCGGAAATTATCTTGCTTGCAAGATGGGAAGAGAGATAGTTCCGCCAGTGGAGTTACGTTTAGCGTAAATTTCGTCGACTGGTACTTTTCCTCTTCCGTGGTAACATCGGGTAGACGCTTCTTGTGACTGCCTGACACGTGGCCGTCACTGATTTGGTTAGCGTGTGTGATAACGTCTCTTCAGCACGCCCGTCGCCTCGCCATTAATGCTAGTAATTATTGATTTTGTAACTGAGGCGTCGCCTCGGTTAATCTGGAGAGTAAGTGCGTTTGTGGGGCATGTGTATGGTTGTGGCGCGATGTCATTTTTTCAGCAGATGGCGTAGATTAGTTTGATGTTGACATAAAAGAGAGGGAAACCTTATGTTTTGGAAGTTTTCACCTTGAACTAGTATCGTCGTCTTTAACCTTGGTTTTCTGTGTTCCGAGAAGATTGCTACGATTCCGTGAGGTTGTCGATCCTTGAAGCATGAAGATCTCCTGTAGTGAAGAGAAGCATCTTCGGTCGCACCAAAGTCTTCATCTTTGAGGTTGGTACTCTGAATCCCATCCCTGTTTTATTGGATTTCCGTGTTTGCTTTTGTCGGTTTCTGGGTTTTTTCCTATTTGGGGTGCTTTGTTCCTCCCCAGTGTGCTCTGAGGGTGTAAAGCGAGTTTTGGGAATGGGTTTTGGTGTTTGGTAGAGAGTTAGGGTTTAGGGGTTTGCTGGATGGTCGAATCTGGGTTTTTGAGTATATGGGTGCTCTCTGTTCTTGTTTTTGTATTTACCGGGCAACTGTTCTTGATGTTCCTGGATATGAATGGTAAAGGGATAGTCTAGATCTTGTACGAACTGACTGGTTTGGGTTTTTAGAGTTTTGGGATGGCTAGCGTCATAGAGATTTCAAGCGGTGAGGATTCCGGGTCTAACGAGTCGCTCAACATGGCGAATAGGGTTTTTATTGACTCTTTGCTTCCGTCTACCCCTGCAGGAACCTCCTAGTCCGAACCGCTAAACATTGCACCGCTACAGACCATACCCTGGGAAGTTTCCATGGGTCGTGCTGGCCGTCCTGAGAGTTCTAGGGCAGGAGAGGATGCCAATACTCGCAAAAGGCCGGAGGATAGGCTGGCGAGTAATAGCGCCGCTAGCGGATCCGCTAATGGGGTGAGAGAGGCTGGGGGGAAGAGGTTGCTCATCTGGGAGCGGAGGGGAATCGTGTGGCGTCTGTCGCTGTGGAGGTGTTCAAGCAGTCGGCGGAGTACAAGAAAGCGTTGACTGAGGCGGCAAAGGCTGGTGTTATGGCCAACGTGGAGTTGCTGAAGCAAAAGGGCGCCATTGACTGGATCAAGGCGTCCCAGCCCTTTGGGTCGTCAAGTCAGAACGCACCACTCGCGTAGGGTATGGTTCACGCCGAGGTTGAGGGTGCCCTCTCAGGTAGCGGGGAGAGTGATGTGCGTCCGGCGGAAGACCCTCAGCATACCCCGCCCCCTACTCAGTCCGAGGTCTCTCGTGCTGGCTTTCTGGCCGCCCACACTCGAGCGGATGGCACCATTGTAACGCCGAACCCTATCACTCGTGGATCCGATCAGACAAGCCGTCAGTCCGAGCAACAACCTCTGCAGGAGGGCGAGACTGCCGCTGATGCCCCTTAGCAATGAAGATATCTCCACAGCCTGTAGTGCCGCTGAGGCCTTTGCTTTTGTTTTTTGTGCCGCTAAGGCCTTTTGTAATTTAATAATATTCTTAGGCGGGTAGTCCTGACCTCTAATGTACACAACTGGTATTTTGTTTCTGAATTTTTTTTTTTCAAGTGTGGATGCGTTTGTTGATTGCATTGTTTGAATATTTTTGAACCGCTAGAGTTTTGACTGCTGTTTTGTGACTTAATGAAACATTAAAGGGATTAAAATTGTTCCAAGTGCACGATGTAGCGGACGTAGTCCCTCAAATATTGTTGGCGTTGCTAGTTGATTCTTGTGCTTGGACTTGGCAATAATGGTTTGAATAATTCCTCGTTTCATTGATAGCTGATATGTCAGCGTTTACAAAAAGCGGGGTCGTACCCGTTGGGTAGCTTCCCTTGGCTAAATATTGAGTCAAAAATTTAGCTAAGCCAAGATGCTCTAGGGTAGCGGTATGACTACTTGTAGTAATATCGAAGGTGCTCGGTGTTCCAAGGGTGGGTCGTTGTGACGCCATCCTTGTCCATCAGGTAGAAGGTGTCGGGGCTAGCGATTTCCAAAATTTTGTACGGACCCTCCCACATTGGGCGGAGTGCTGTTGGTGGGGGAATGACCTCCTTCATTACCCAATCCCCTAGTTGGAGGTTCTGGGCTTTGACCCTAGCATTGTAGAAACGCGATACCCGCTACTCGTTTTGCAAATTGTACAAATGGACCTTGTGTCGTTTTTCCTTTAGGAGGTCTCTGTCGAGGTTGACGCCCTCGCCGTTGGTCTCGGGGCAGTAGCTTTCGACCCTGGCGGTAGGTTGAGTTACCTCAATGGGTAGGACGACCTCAATTCTGAACATCATGCAGAATGGTGTTTCACCGGTGGCGGAAGTTGGGGTAGTTCTGATGGCCCATAGAACTTCTGGAAGCTTTTCCTCCCACAAACCCTTGGCTTCGTCGAGCTTCTTTTTAACAGTTTTTTGATTATCTTGTTTGCTGCTTCGACCTGGGCGTTGGTTTGCTGGTGAGCGGCAGATGCGAAACTCATCCTGGTGCCGAGGTTAGCGGTGAAAGATATGAGTTCCTTGTTGTTGAACTGTGTGTCGTTGTCTGTGATGATTGTGTGGGGGACACCATAGCGGCAATAGATGTTCTTCCAGAGGGAGTGAGTTACCTTGGCGGTGGTGATTGCCGTCAGTGGTTCCGCCTCTATCTACTTGCTGTTATAGTCGATTGCAACAATGATGTATTTGAACTGGCTTTTGGCAGTTTGGAATTTGTCCATTAAGTCCAAGCCCCACGTGGAGTGAATCCGTGGACCAATGATGATCAACAGTGGTTCCGCCGGGGTATGTAGGAGATCAGCATATTGTTGGCATTTTTGGCAAGATTTCGATATTTTTCTGGCACCGTCTCCGAGCGTAGGTCAAAAGTAGCCTTGTCGCATTGTGCGATTTGCCAAGGATCTGGCGCCCGAGTGGTTTCCACATTCCCTGCCATCTATCATTTCCAGAACGACCCCTCCTCTGGGGTTAGACACCGGAGGTTGGGGTGGGTGAACCCCTAGCGGTAAAGCTTGCCATTCTGGATGTTGTAGCGGGTTGCTCTCCGCTTGAGCTGTCGTGCTTCGACCTTGTCCTCTGGCAATGTTCCATTGCGCTTGTATTCGATGATCTCCTTCATCCAACTGGGATTGCCCTCAATGTTGAAGATCTCTGCTAGGGTTTTTGTGATGCTAGGCCTATCAAGACACTCCACCCTTGTGTTCGCTGGACTTTGGTGTGGTTGAGCGGTTGCTAGTCTTGCTAGTGAATTAGCCTTGGGGTTCCTTTCCTTGGGGATCTGTGTGATGGTATGAAATTTGAATTTTTTTAGGAGCGTTTTGACGTACCCCAAGTACACCTCTAACTGTTGGTCCTTGACCTGGAAACTGTCATTGACCTGGTTGACGACAAGCTGGGAGTCGCTGAATATGTTGACACTGTCAGCCCCTGAGTAGATGGCGAGGAGTAGGCCGGCGATGAGCGCTTCGTACTCGGCCATGTTGTTTGAGGCCTTGAAGTTGAATTTTAACGAGTATTCTACGTTCAGTCCCCCTGGCCCTGTTAAGATGACTCCGGCGCCACTGGCCTTGGCACAATCGGAGCCGTCCACGTGTAGGTTCCAGTCTGATTGCTGGGGGGCTGGTCCTTCAGTGGTTATCATTTCTATGTTGGGCTCTGCCTCTATGTTGGGTTCAACCTGACGCTCAGTGAGCTCAGCAATGAAGTCTGTCACCGCCTGGACCTTTATGGCGGTTCTTGGTTTGTAGTCAATGTCAAACTCGCTGAGCTCGATAGCCCACTTGCTGAGGCATCCCGAGTGCTCAGGGTTCTGCATTACCTGCCTCAGCGGTTGACTTGTTAAGACATGAACTGTGTGGGCTTGGAAATACAGGCGGAGGCGTCTAGCGGCGATGATGAGTGCGAGAGTGACCTGCTCCAGGGGGATATCTTGTTTCGGCCCTGTTCAAGCCTCTACCGGCGTAGAAAACGGGGAGCTCATCCTGGCCGTCCCGCCGAACAATGGCGCAGCTTACCGCTGTCTGTCATACCGCTAGGTATATGTACAAGGTTTCTCCCTGTACTGGGATAGAGAGGAGCGGAACTGCTGCCAAGTATTCCTTCAAGCTTTGGAACACTGCCTCACAGTCTGGGTTCTAGTCGATGACCTTCTTGTGGGTTGTCTTTAGGACTTTGAAAAATGGGAGACATCTGTCAGTGAGTCTTGAGATAAACCGAGAGAGGGCGGTTAGCTTTCCCTGGAGGCTTTGAACGTGCTTTTTCCATTCTGGAGCCTTCATGTTGAGGATGGCTTGTATCTTGTCAGGGTTGGCCTCTATGCCCTGCTCACTGACTATGTAACCCAGAAATTTGCTGGCGGTGACGCCGAAGAAGCATTTTTTCTAGGTTAAGGCGCTTACCGTAGGCCAAGAGAATGGCGAATATAATTCTAAGGTTTGCCACGTGTCCACTGGCTTTTATGCTTTTTACCAACATATCGTCCACGTAGACCTCTATGATTTTTCCCAGATGCTCAGCGAACATAGCATTCATCAACCGCTGGTAAGTCGCACCGGCGTTCTTCAAACCGAAAGGCATGACATTGTAGCAGTATGGGCCCTTGTCGGTGGTGAAGGAGGTGCACTCTTGGTCATCAGGGTGCATCTTGATCTGATTGTAACCGGAGAAGGCATCCATCATGCTGAGTAGCTCTTGGCCAGCGGTTGCATCAACCAGTTGGTCTATGCGAGGTAGTGGGAAACTGTCCTTGGGGCATGCCTTATTGAGGCCCTTGAAGTCGACACACATTCGCCACTTTCCGTTGGGTTTTTTTACCATGACCAAGTTGGAAATCCACTGAGGGTAATTTACTTGGCGGATGAATCCAATGCTCTGGAGCTTGGTAACTTCCTCCCTTATTGCACGGTATCTCTCCTCATCAAAGGCCCTTCGCCGCTGCTTGATAGGGTAGGCGGATGTTGATGGTTTGATACTCAATTTGTGTGTGATGATCTTGGGGGAGATGCCTGGCATGTTAGCGTAGGACCATGCAAAGACAGCGGCGTTGTCAAGTAGAAATTGGATGAGTTCAGCCGCTACCTCTGGGTCTAGCTGGATGCCGATGCGGACTGTCCGCTCAGGGTGTTCATCGGATATGTTGATAATCCTTAAGGATGTTTCTGGGTTGACAGGTTCTTTTTTGACATACTTCTTCTCGTCATCCCTGGAATCCTCAAAGATATCTGGTGCCGCTGCATGATTTTCCAATGTTAGGATTTCATGGCGACGCGCTGATCGTGCCACAGTTGTGGAATAGCACTCTCGTGCCAGTTGCTGACTTCCCTTTACACAGCCTGTTCCTTTGGGGGTGGGGAACTTCATGAGGAGCATGTACCCGGCGATGATGCACTTGAGTTTGTTAAGTGTCAGTCGACCAATGATGGCGTTATATGAACTGAAGCAGTCCACAATGATGAACTCTGTATGGATTTCTGCCATACATGGACTGGCACCGATAACTAGTCGCATGTAGTCAGAACCCAATGGTTGTGTGACGTCACCGGAGAAGCTAAGTAATGGCTCATGATCCTGCAGTAGTTTTCTATTCCGCCAAAGCTTGTCGTAGCACTTGTTGAAAATGACATTTACAGCGGATCTGCTGTCGACCAGGATCCTTCCCACTGACCATTTATCAAGTATAGCGTCAATCAAGAATGGATCGTCGTGGGGCAGATGTACTCCGCGTTCCTCCTCCTCTGAGAAGGTAATGCGCTCCCAACCAGATTTTGGGAGTTTAGCGGACCTCTCATAGCGGATATTGCACACCTCCTTGGGGTGGTTAGCACGCGCATAGCGCTTTTTTTCCCTGTGAGACATATTGGTGATTGGAGCACCACCGTCGATGGTGTTGATGCGGCCCAAGGGCTCAATGTTAGCGAACACGGGTGGTGGTTGGTGTACCTTGAATTGTTCCATCTTATCATCTCGGTATAGAGTCTCAATGGCTCTTTTAAGGGCGTTACAATTATTGGTGTTGTGGCGGCTGTCCTCGTGATATTTGTACCACTTGCCAGTGTTTTTGGGCTTTCCGACCCTTGGGTATTTTCTAGGGGCTGGTGGGGAGACCTAGTCCTTGCACTGGTCGTATATTTCCTCATATGAGGCCATGAGGACTGTAAACACTGCGTACCACTGGGATGACTATGTCTGCTTATTACAGTTATCCCCATGAAATGAGTGGCTGCCCTTATTGTAATGTTGGTCCTTCTGCCGCTTGCTCTGTTGCCATTATATCTTTTTATCAGTTGGCGGTGCAGCAGAGGTTTTTCTAGCGGTTTTTTGATGGCTGGCGGAGGGTGGTGGTGGGGGGGCTTCTCCATATGTAATGAATTCTGCCTGTGCATGGATGACAACCTCGCTCATGACATGGTCGTAAGAGGCATTCAGATGGTTGTAATTGAGGTGATAGAGAAACGGTCCCTTGAGGAGTCCCTGCTTGAAAGCTGCAAGCGTCATTGTTTTATCAAGATCGCGGCATTGGGACATTGTCGCTTGCCACCTGGTGACAAACGCCTTCAATGTCTCCTCCGCCCCCTGCTTGAGGTTGAATAGCTTAGATGTATTGTGGTGTCCGGCAGCCAATAGGATGAACCGAGCGAGGAAAGCATTTGATAGTGCATTGAACCAGTCAATGGACCCTGGCGGACACTCAAAAAACCAACTCATTGCCACACTATCCAGCGTTTCGCTGAACAAATGGCAGAGGGTAGCGTCATCGAAGCCTTTGTTATTGGTGACTTTTTTGAAGGTGTCCATATGGACAAAGGGGTCAGTCATGCCGATGTACTGTGACATCTTTGGTGTCTTTGCGTGCGCCGGGCGGATGGCATGCAGGATCCTGGAGGTGAATGGTCCTCGTCTGGACTCAAAGAGTGGATTTGGTATTGGCGCTGGGGAGCCTACCTCGGCCCGGATTAGCCTTTGCTCTAGCTGTTGCATCCGCTCCATTATTAGGGTGGTTGTGTCGCCATCGAGTCCTGCCTGGATGTTCTACTAAACCAGCTCTAGCCTGGGGATAGGTATATTACCCTATGTTCTGGCCCTGATTGTTGAGCGGCTGGTGTGTGGTTGTGACTCTGCCTCCTGCTCCAACATTAGTCGGGGTTCAGGCGGTGGTCTCATTCCCCGTATCTCTGGTGGATTCAACGGTACCTGCATCTGTATGATTGATCCGGGTACCAATCTGCCGGTGTTGGGCTGACTGCACCTGGTGCTTCGCGATTGCTCGCTTTGCGCTGGGTTGACATTTGCTTCCAGCGCCCTCTTCAGCTCTTCAAATTTTGACATTAGCGTGGCCACCTGCTTTTGTGCCTCTGCCTTTTCTCTACGCTCCTACTCGCGCTCTCGATTTGCCTTGTGAAGGTCCGCCAGTGCCAGCTCATACATAGCTGAGAGGTCCTGCACCGGGGGGCTGCTGCCGCTCAGCTGACCCTCCGCTGTAGTTTGGGTTGGTGGGATCTGGCAACTGGCCTGGGGTTCTCCGCTGGGGTTGACCGGCGTGCTGAATAGTGCACGGTTAACGTTAACCGCTAGATTGACGTTGATCCCTGGGTTGGTGAGGTGGGAGTTGGCGGGTTGATCCGCCTGCTCAGTGTTTTCCCCACTACCGTTAGTCATGGTGGATGTGGTGGGATGGCCTTCTGTTCAAGGGTTCCCACAGACGATGCCAATGTTAATGTTTAAAGTTCAGCGGTAGCTAAACCTTTGTTAATGCTGGTCCGATGGGCGGACCGCTACCTACGATACTCAGAATCTCTGCTACCTGTCAAGTGAAATACAGAGGGCGTTAGAGGGAGACCGCGCTGGGCAGTCTTCTCTTCTCCGATGCCTAAGTTAGTCAATGTATTTGTGTTGACAAAGTGACATAGGTAAGTATTAAATGCGTAATAAATGAAGAGAGAGGAGGGAACCTTTTATAGGTGAGGAGGGAACTGATCTTCTCCTTGTTTTCGATGTGGAACTGATGTGCTTCAGTCCCCAGCTTCTGGAGCTTCTGATGCTGTCTTGGGGCGGCGCATGGCGACACGTCAGCTGTGATTAGGGGGCAAGCCGGGGCTCAGGCGGTAGTCTGCTTGGCTGTGTTCCTGTAAGTCACTCCTTTGGCGGGAGTTGGTACCGCTCGCGGTAGCATGAGCGTGGCTCATTATAGCTAATTATGCTTGCAAATGCCTATGTAAGTACAGGTAATTACAAAATACCCTTATAAAAATGGGTTGGGTATGGGTATACTCGTGGGTACCCAAATTTTACCCAAATACCCATATAAAATTGTAAACCACACCCAAATACCCAAATCCAGTTCCACCTAGGAATGGGCAAACGGGGGCGGGGTTTCCCATTACCCATGCGGGTTCCCATTTTTTTTTTTCCTTTTTTTTTTTAATTGAAGAACTATTATTTTTCAACCAACATATGGGGAATCTTTTCATCGTATAATTGTGAAAAGATGATTCAAAAGGCGATCCATGAAGATCCGATCGTTGGATCTTCGTATAATTTTGAGAGGATGATCCTACAGGCGATTCATGAGGATCCGACCGTTGGATCATCGTATAATTTTGTGAGGATCATTCTAAAGGCGATCTAGGATGCTCCAACTGTTGGATCTTCGTATAATTTTGAAAGGATGATCTTAAGGGCGATCCGTGAGGATCCGACTGTTGGATCATCGTATAATTGTGAAAAGACGATTAAAAAGGCGATCTGTGAGGATCCGACCGTTGGATCATTGTATAATTTTGTGAGGATGATTCTAAAGGCGATCCAGGACGCTCCAACCGTTGGATCTTAGTATAATTTTGAGAGGATGATCTTAAGGGCGATTCGTAAGAATCTGACCGTTGGATCATCGTATAATTGTGAAAAGACGATTCAAAAGGAGATCTGTGAGGATCCGACCGTTGGATCATCATATAATTTTGTGAGGATAATTCTAAAGACGATCCAAGACGTTCCAACCGTTGGATCTTCGTATAATTTTGAGATGATCTTTAGGGAGATCCGTGAAAATCTGACCGTTGAATCATCGTATAATTGTGAAAAGACGATTCAAAAGGCGATCCGTGAAGATCCGACGGTTGGTTTTGTGAGGATGATTCTAAAGGCAATCCAGGACGCTCCAACCGTTGGATCTTTGTATGATTTTGAGAGGATGATCTTAAGAGTGATCCGTGAGGATCCGACCGTTGGATCATCGTATAATTGTGAAAAGACGATTCAAAAGGCATCCGTGACAATGGTTCATTTACGAACCGAATTTTATTATTTTACATTTAATCCCCAAGTTGTGAAAATTGTTTTACGGAAATAAATATTTGTTTTAAACTTATTGATTCCTCGTGATTAAACCAACAATTTCTTTCTTAAACATTGTCTCAAGTATTTGAAATACTTAATCGACCAAAACAATGATGAAAATAAAAAGAATAAAAAAATTATTTTTTTGTCAAAAAAGGAAAGGAAAAAAAAACTAAAAAGATAGAAAACAGAAAATTTCAAAATCGAAAAATAAAAAAATTCATATAGAGAAAATGACTAATGCAGGGGCGGGGGGATTTGAAAATATCCCCAGATGGGGAATGGGGGCGCTTAAATAGTGAGTATTTTAAAAAAAAATTAAATAAATAAATAAAACCTGCCCATATTGAAAACGGGTAAATGGGTGGGTATGGGTTTACACGTTTATAAATGGGTTGGACAAAATAGTCATACCCGCAAATTATTTGATGGGTATTAACCACGAACTATCATTGGGTAGGTATGGTATAAATGCCAACTCTACCTTTGCCAGCCCGCCGCAACAAAACTACAGGAAGAAGACCTCGTGCAGCACCAAATTCAAACTCCAAATTTGAGTCCACCTCCGCCAATCTTGCTGCTTCAACCCTATCCAACTCCACCCAGCAACCATGATCCGATCCCCGGACGAATGAATCTTTAAAACACCACAAAACTCTAAATATAATGTGCTCTGTTAATGATCCTATTATACACCACAAGTCATGTAATTCACTCTCTCTTTTTCTTTAGGGTATAGTCAACAATTTAATAGTTTATTTTCTAATTTTCATGAAGTCTTCATAAGTTTTATGATGGCAGCCAAATAATTGATCAAACACCTTGGGGCAAGTTGACAAAGTTTAGCATTATATACATGTCATGGGTGCACATTTGAAAGTTGACACTTAATGATACGACTATAAAGATATGATTAGAAACCTAAGAAATCATTTGAGCATTATTGCAGGCAAATCCCAATTATCCAAAGTCAAGAAAGTTATGACTTATGACTCCGATCCCATCACCAGTGTAGTATAGGACCGATTCAATTGTCAACCATTCTCGATCTTCCAGTGCAAATCGCTAGGTTGAATTAATCTAAAGCTGAAGCATCGGCAATATATATGGTAATGGACTAATGGCAATGCCATTGTTGATAACTTGATATTGATTTGGTGACCCAGAGCCATATCAAATCGTTATGGGCACCAGAAGATCTTCCATTCAAGAACAGAAAATCCCACTGCCATATATCTATTGTTGGACAGGACTTGACTGGAACTGGAAGTCCGACTTACTGTTGATGTCAATTATTAGGTTTTGAAATTTCAAATGAGCTTTGGCTCCACTCCCAACTTCCCCAAGTGTTTGTTATTTTATATACATTTTAAGTATTTTAGCTTGCTATCTTTTTGGACTGCCGTTAAAGCGAATCAGATTTTGCCGCCGAATCACGTTTATGTTTTCCAAAACCGTCATGGAATCCACTGTTCTTATATATTCCCTAACTTTATCTAGAAAGATTCTATCTCTGATTAGAGGCCCCCACGTTCTTAGTCCGAGTCTCTGAGGCCTCATCAAGTGGAAAGGTCACTTATTCAATCGCTAACTGGATTTTTTTATTTTTTATTTTTAATTAAATAAGTGATTAGACGATATTAGTTCATCAAAAACAGAAAATCTATGGAGTAAGTGTCACTCTCAATTTCAAAGGAAAAGAGTCTGCTAACTATATTTTAATTTATTCATGATCAACATCTAACTACACACATTTCTATTCAGCTACCATTACCTCAACTACAACTTAACTGAGTCCGCCAATGAACAAACAGATCATCGTGAGTATGCATCACGATATTAACATATAAACATCATACATGTGATGATTAAACAAATAACAAAAACATCTATGATACAATTGACTAAAAAAACATGCAATAACATATCAATTATCTCTCTTTTAGTTCTAAAATGAGGTGATTTACAGCTTCGTGACATCATGATCTAAGTACTCATTACAATAATTGTTCACATAAGAAACACGATTCCTAAAAGTGTGTACGTACTAACTCCATGATCAATTAGTTAGTTCTTTAAACTCTCACCGCAAACCCTTTATTACATTTGTTGGCTTTTTCCAAGTCGAGTTAACACAATTTATTACAATCATCTTGTCTCACCGATCTTACCCATTGCACAACAAACATCTGGGCTCCAGTGGTCCCTTCTATGTATATGTTCATCATCAATACCCCTGCCTCTTTGGATGGAATTGATTCATAAGTGATAAGTTTGTGATAGCGATTTAGAATTGTCATTAACTAAATCCAAACTGATCTGTCACTGTTTTGATGCAATCAAACAAAAGTAAAGAATGATAAGGAGATAAAATCACAATTCAATTCTGATTTGATAGCTCCATTTGTTTGAACTTTGATTGTGATGATTCGAAAAATAACAAACAGAAAAAGTTAGTGTTTCCAATCCATTCAATAAAAATTGATATTATGTCATTGGAGTTCCAAAACATAATGTTATATGTGGTGAACAAATGTTAGGTTATAAGATTCCAATAACTAAAATCTGGTTTCTTGGAAAAACATAAGGACAAGATTATTTTCTAAAGCACTTTCAGTAAATGTGTCCAAATCTTCATATATTCTACACTGTAATGTTGTTATTGAAATCGTTCAATTTCTGGAAAAATAAAAGAAAAATTAAAGAGATCGTTTGGTCATCATATTGTACTAATTAAATTTATGATTCACTGTGAAAAAAGTAATTGTGCATTTATTTGATAAAGCAAGATAACTAAACCATGTACCATTTGTTGATTTTTTTTTTAAGCAATAATACATTTCAATGATGAACAATTTTTAGGATCATCCATTGAGTGAACAAGCATATAAATTTATTGTCGACTAACATACTTTTACTTTATAAATTTATCATCCAACGGTCCGTATATTAAATTAGTCTTTAAAGATCATCTATGTTAAAAATCAATATAATCAAAATCATTTAATTAGGGTGCAGCTATTGTCACCCTACCATTTTCTTAGTTCACCCTACAAACATTTGAATTATTGAAAGACTATATTACCCAAGTGCAAAATGACTAATAAGTACATTAATTTTCTAAAATCTAAATATGTAAGAAAAAATAAATATATAAGTAATTAATTAAATAAAAAGACTACTTAATTTTTCATTGGATAACATTAATCTTTATCCCTTTCAAAAAAACATTAATCTTTATTTTCTCCACCCAAATTTGAATTTATTACTATTTTTTTGTCTTTTTGTTGTCTCCTCATCGTTAATTCGTTATTCAATTCACAAAACTATTATTCTGACAAAAAAAAAAAATTCACAAAACTATTACCTTTAACTTCATCAAAATCTTTATAATATTCTTTGTAAACACCGAAAGTAAAAATTTAAAACACGAAGAAAAAAAAATCCTTCATTGATCATAGTTGTAAATGTACTAATCTTTTTACATAGATTGAAATAGAGAACATTGAAATTGAAAGAAAAAATTAAAAAAAATGGGAGTAAATCATATTATGATTTTATTACGAAACTTTAATAAATTTTAATTTTTTTTATGAGTATAAATTAATGAGAGATTTTTGCTAAAAATATTTATTTTTTAATTGGATATGTCATATAAGGATATTCTTGGAAAGAGAAATAGGTTAAATAAGTAAATTTAATAATTAAAATTAAAATGTATGGTGTAATGAGCAAGTAGGGTGAACAAAGAAAATGTTAGGGTGACAATAGCCGCACCCATTTAATTATCTAGTTGAATTAAATAAATGGATGGTTCTAACAACACTTAGTACTATTATAATGAACCATTCATATATTTCATAAAAATAAATAACTAAAAGGTCTTTAATTTAATTATTTTTTACATAGCTAATCTTTGTATGATGTTATGCAATATAAATGGTTGGATTAAAATATTATAAAGTTAAAATGTATTAATCTCAATAGAGGGTGAATATGCTTTTTCACCCTAGGGGTAAATTCGTTACGCTTACGGTGCCAAATGAATGCAAATATATAAAAAAATTCAATAAAAAAATGTTTTAAGGATATGTTTTAAATAAATAGTATATGAAAATCGAACCTGTCACCACACGTTGTATATCCAAATGAAGTGATATTACATGTTATAATATATCTATTGCCCTCAATCCTTAATAACTGAAACATAATCAGAGGATGGTTGGTTAAACCTCATATTACAATAAGTGTTGAAACGACATCCTAAATAATAATAGTACTTTCCAAAATCATATGTCGATAAATATTGAAGGTCATATCAGCTGCTCTATTCACCTTTTCACGTTAGAAAGTTGTTTCCATCTGTGTGTTTACTGAACATATAAAATTATTGAATTTCTTTTTTAAAGTCTCAAATTTCATTCAAAACCAAACGAGACATAATATTAAACCGAAGAAAGAATTCAAATGAAATGGATATGCCACCCAACCATAGGAAGTTAGAAGCTATACAGTAAGGCCAAAGGCACGTCAAACGATTCCTTCCTAAACCCACCATATATCTCCTCGATCATAATAAGATAATCACTTAATCACAAAACCCATTACAATGCATGATAAAGAGGAAGAAGAAGAATAAAGTTGATTAGGGAAGAAATATGACAGCCATGAGTGAAGCATATATGATTGGGCCCACCAGGCCCATCTCTTTATGAGTTAAAGACCAACAACCCCAAGAAATTCCTCTCAAAGCTGCACGCTTTTGCATGTACACAAAAGAAAAATTAATACATCAATAATAATTCAATAAGGAAAACTTTACACAAAGCTGAAAGCTGTAAATCAAATATACCAATTCGAGAGACGCTTTAAGCGCCCACGACCTTTGCACTAATGGCTTTTGCCGCTCTCCACCTCCTTCTTCTTCTCCTCCTCCTCCACCTCTACTTTCCACACCTCTCTCTTCACTCCCTCACAGAACCCACCTGAAAAATATTAATGGGTTACTTCTCTTGCAATGCCGAGTCCGCCACCGCGATTTGCGACTCCTACAACTTTGACATCAAGAGAAAACCCAATAATAAGCCAATCGAGATCAGGGAGTTCCCCTACGACGACCTCGTCGCCGCCACGAATGGGTTCTCAGCTGATAGCTTTTTGGGTAAAGGAAGCCACGGAAGCGTGTACAAGGCTATTCTCGACGACGGGAAGCTCGTCGCAGCGGTTAAGAGGATGAAATACCCGAAGCAAACGACGTCGTTGGCGAGGCGTAGCTGCACCACGTGCGTCGCGGCGGAGAACGAGATCGAGATTCTTTCCCGGGTCCGACACCCCAGGCTCGTGAATCTCATCGGGTTCTGCCCGGACTCAAACGACGGGAAATTGATTGTCGTCGAGTACATGCCCAACGGCACGCTGCACGACTTGTTGCACTCGCGGCCCAGACCGCCCGGGTGGACCCGGCGAGTGCGGCTGATCTTACACGTGGCCAAGGCGGTCCAGGCGCTACATTCTTCCAACCCGCCGGTGATTCATAGGGATATAAAGTCGTCGAACGTTTTGATCGACGGGGATTGGACCGCGAGGCTCGGGGACTTGGGCCTGGCTTTGAGGGGACACGTGGAGGACGTTCGCGTGAGGTGTACGCCACCGGCGGGGACGTTAGGGTACCTCGACCCGGGCTACCTTGCGCCGGGGGATCTCAGCGCCAAGAGTGACGTCTTCAGCTTCGGGATTTTGCTCTTGGAAATCGTGAGCGGAAGAAACGCCATTGATGTAAACTACAGTCCTCCTTCGGTGATTGACTGGGCCCTACCGATCATAAAGCACGGCGAGTACGCCTCCATATGCGACCGGAGAATCGGCCCGCCGGCTGAGTCCGCCGTGATTCGCCAGCTGGCGGTGTTGGCCGCCAGGTGCGTGAGGTCGACGGCGGAGAAGCGACCGTCGATGGCGGAGGTGGTCGAGTGTTTAACAGTTGTGAATGAGAGAGTTCACGCGCCGATATGGAACAGCCTGAAGCGGCGCGTGAGGCGCGTGGAGGAGGAGGAGGAGCATCGACCGTCGTTTGTTGATGGAGGTGGTCATGATTTGGAGGAGGTGGTACGGAGCACGAGAGGGAGTAGGAGGAAGTTGAACAGGAAGGTATCGAGTGTGTTGGGCGCAGAGTACGAGGGTGAGGACGAGGCGATGATTGGAGAGCGGGTGCTGAGGTCAAGGTCGATTGGGTCGGTCAACGAGATTAAAGCGGGGAGTGGCGGTGGAGTGCGGAAGGGTGTAGGGGTTGCGGTGAAGGTGAGGCTGAGCAAGTCGAGGTCAGTTGGGGCAGTATTGGGTAGTCCGAAGATTGTGCGTCGGAACAAAAGGGGGTTTTTGATTGAGTCGGTGAGATTGGACATGTCTAAATTGGTCATTAGTTTGGACGGTGAGAGATCTGATAGGAAAATGCTCGAGAAACCTCTGGTTTCTATCTAACATGACATGGAGGATTCGGATCGTTTCTGTTGGGAATGGGAATGTTTTCCTCCATTTCTAATGTGGTATGATTTTTTGATTTAGTTGGTAATCATTATACTTCTATATTTGTGTATGTCAAATGTAGAATTTGAATGAGCTTGATCTAATTACGAAAATTGTACCATATTTTGAAATAGTGTAATATTGATTTGTCGATAAAACACACTTGTTGGTGGAAGTTCGTCATCAAGGTAATATATGTTTCTAAATTTGTTATCAAAAATGCATTATTTTGAAGATATCAATGTTGTTTCGGTCCATAATTTTTTTTTTTGTCTGCACTCCATGAGAATTTGGATCAATAATTTTCCATTCATTTTCTAATTTAATAGCAATTTTAGTGTATTGCAATGCTCAAAATAGTTTTGACTTATAAAAGTTATTTGTTTAAATGAAATGAGAGGAGACAAGATGTACACTACTCTTATGAGAAGATACTGTTTAGAAGACAGGCACTACTTTGTTATATGTCATGTGCACAACTCTGTTATAAGATGTAAGTTTATTTATCAATATGCACAACTTTGTTGAGATGATTTTTCAATCAAACATTGTTATATTTAAACATCAAAAATGAACCTCATAACCGATTCACAAACCTTTAGCAAAACAAATAAAAACAGTATTAATATTCGAGTTGTGTTTGTTTCAAAGTTCTAGCGCTAACGTCATAAAGTTTTACTGAAGTGAAAATAAAGAGTTAACAATTAATCTTGGATTATTAGAACGTGATGGCGTCGAAGCAAAGCAACTCTTAATTGTACACAAGTATTGACTACTGCACATGAACTAAAACCAATGACTGCCAAGAAAGATGGGTGCGTGACGTGAATGGAAGAAAACTGGAGCATTATAGAGCTTAGCAGGTCGCCATAGGTGAAAACTTCAAAGCAAGCTGTTTCCCGATTTGTGGCTGATATCATCCTCTGATTTGTCTGTTCAAACTTCAAACCAACCAAATGGTTGGTTGATGGTCCATAAAAGCTAACAACGGTCACCACTTACGGCGGTGCGGCTCCATTCCAAAAACAATCAATGACATCCTCTACATTCTGCTTGTCAGTTGGGCAATGAATGCTTCTTCTTCTCCTACTTCTTCTTCATCACTGGATCCTGTAGTTTGAATGCCAAACCGGCAAATCGGCTTGTTAGCCTTTTTCACTATCCAGTTTGGCAAGCCTATCTAACCAAATTGTGGCTTCTACTCGAGCTTGCCTATCTAGGTCATTGTGAAATCGTCAACTAGAATGTTCATGGAAAAAGAAAAGAAAAAATCTTGCATTTTACCCTCTGGCTAGAGAATAGGATTGATTCTAACTTTCTAAGATGGTGTAGAGTTTTTCTACTTCATATTCGCTCATTTGACCTCTCATGTTCTTTATACCTCCTATTTGCTTTTTAAAAAGTAAAATTTGCTATCTAATCTCCAAAAGAAAACTTTTTTTTTTAAATACAAAAAAATTGAAATTTAACTAATTTTAGACTAAGTTTTATATTCAGCAGACTAGCTGAACAAAACAAATTTAACTTGAGTTTTTCTATTGAAACCTCCAAATTTACTCACCTGACCTCCTTACTTTTTACACCTTCTATCAAATTTTTAAATACTAAATTTACTCACTAAACCTCACTCAAGTTCCTGAAATAACCTCACTCATATAATTTGCAAACAAACTATTAATTACATATTCATTCCTTAACCAGATTACATAAATCTCTTATCTAATAAAAAAGAAACTCAAACACAAGGTATTGGGCTTTAAAAATTAATTTCTAATAAAAATAAATTGTTTTTTTTTTACTTTTTTTTTTCTCTTGTAGATGTGCAAAAAAAAAAAGAGTAATTTTTCTTAATGTTTAATTATTTTCTCTATTTTCTGTACCTCATGATTATTAATTATTTAATAGTGTTTTATGTTTTTTTTTTACTACTAGCTCTTTTTTTTTTGGTAAATATAATGAATAGACTGAGATTTAGGTCATAAATTATTTCTTTTGTTATCCCTCACCAATATGCTTCAACATATATGTTGATAGGAATTTTTATGTCACATGATCTTGATTATAGTTTTAATTCTTATTAAATATATATAAATGCTTTAATGAGTACGTATGTAGTGAAATTGAAAAATGAAAATAGATAAGGAAAATAATAAAGAATGCAATATAATATTATTGAATTGGAAAGTCTAGAGAAATTAAATATAATATTTTTTTTTGGGATAATTATTGTCCTTAATAGTCATTTTATAAGAAGCTATATATGTCATTTAATAATTTATAATAGAGTGAGGTCAACTGAGCAGATTTGGAGGTCCCAATAGAAACACTCATTTAACTTTAGTTAAAAAAACCTAGCTATATATTTAGCTCAGGAGGAGAGATAATTTAACTAAAACTTAAATTTAACTTGGAATTTAGGTATTCTGCTGGAGCATAACTCAATAAGTAACTGTTTATATTCCAATTTTAACTACTTTTAGCTATGCAAATAGCTATCACTGTTGGAGATGCTGTAAACCTTTTTCAAATATCTAACTTAACCTTACTTATAAATGGAACGTTCCAAGCATTAAAGATGAGTTTTAATTCTCCCATAATTGTTTGTTTGCTAAAAAAAAAGAAAAATTGAAATAATTATTGAAAAAAAAAAAGAGGAAGTCAAGCTTGATAACTAATTAAAAAAATATTACCATAATTGTTTTCAAGCCTAATTTTTCATGTTTTATGGTTACAAAAATTAAATTTGCTCATTTAATTATTTTTATTTAACTTGATCTCATATGCCTCTTCACAAGCTTATTTGGTTTAGTTTACACGATGACTCTCTATCCCTCGTTTCGTGATCTTGTAATACTAAGAAGACCATTATCTAATATTTTTTTCTATTGCATCATAATTTTGTTCTTGTATAAAATTTTGAGTCTGCATGCAGGAGGTATTCGAAGTGGTGATGACACAATCATATGGAGGTTATCTCATAATGGTAACTTTTCTGTTAAATCTGCTTATCACTCTCTGTTTTTGAATTTGGAACCTCAACCATGGCCATGGAACTTTATTTGGAAGCTTCAAGTTCCTCCTAAGGTGAAAACCTTTTTATGGACCCTTGTGCATGATAGATTGTTAACGATAGTAAGGGTTCGTAGAGGTTTGGCTATAGATACTTGTTGTCCAAGATGCGGCTTCCCGCTTGAATCCTTGGACCATCTCTTTAAAGACTGCACTATTTCTATGAGGATTTGGTCTGCCCTCCATCCTACAAGTCAGTTCTCTTCCACTTACAGCGTTCCCTTTAATGATTGGTTGCTTATCAATTTAAAGTCCTCTATGAGAATGCAATATGAGGTACTTTGGTGTTGCTATTTAGCTATGGGGCTTTGGTATATATGGAAATGGAGGTGCATCATCATCTTGGATCATACTTTTAAATTTTCAGTTTGGCCTTCTTTAATTATTCATCAGTTTACCAAAGAATATTTTTAAGCAAATACAATTACATATGCCAAACCTGCATGACAGGTGGCCCAACTGTGTTGACATTTTCTGCCTAAGGATTGGCTCAAGTTAAATGTTGATGGCAGTTTGCATAAAAGTACTGGGATTATATGTGCTGGAGGAGCTATTCGAAATGATAAGGGTGAATGGATGAATGGGTTTTCTGCCAAGTTGGGCATTGGTCAAGTTGTTGAAGCTGAACTTTGGGGGCTTCTGAAAGGAATGGAAATGGCTTGGCAGAATGGTTGTAGACAGTTGAAAATAGAAATGGATTCACTTGTTGCGGTCAAGTTGGTTCTCTCTCCTATTGATCATCTCCATCCTCTTTATAGTATTGTGACAAGTTGTCAAGAGTTGTTGAGTAGGGATTGGAATGTGTCCCTTACCCATGTTTACAGAGAGTGTAATTCAGTGGCTGATTTGTTAGCAAATATTGGGCATGGTTCTGAGCCTGGCTGCAAATTCTTTAGCTCCCCTCCTGCTGATGTCGTGCCTCTTTTAGAAGCTGATCTATTGGGCTTGTTTAAGCCAAGATTAATTGTGATTTAAGTTTTTTGTCGTTTGCCTTTCGGGCATCCTTGTAATAAAATATAAAAAAATCCACCAAGTAATTCTAAATGCATTATCTTTTGAATCTTTTTTTTCTTCGAAAGACTTTATGAACAAATAAAATCATAAATGAGATTTGAAAATGGAAATGAATAATAAAAGTAACATAAAGTTGTGGAGAGAGAAAAAAAAAATTTCTTAATATTTTGTTGTCTGTAACAGTCTTTTCATATAAGGACATATATGTCATTTAATAATTAAAAAATAACGGAGGTCTAGTAAGTAGATTAGGAGGTCCCAATATAAACTCTCTAAGTCCATGTCCTACAAAAAAAAAAGTATAAGTTGAAGAGCAACTAATATATTGCAACAATCTTTTAAGTGTGTAATCCACAATGTAATTAGTAGTAAATCATATATTACGTATTATTCGTTATTTTTTGATATGGAGACTTTGCAATTTTTGACGCACCTCATCTTGCGTGACTTAACTTTTACAATGCATAGGCAACTAATAATCATACTGGAAACCTGTGGTCTCGTCATCTACCAAAGTTCGCACATCTTTTTTGAACCATTGAATAAGAATCTCATGACGTGATTAATTGGTAAAAACATTACTATGTTAAGTAACGAGAAATGTGGCACACTATTTATTTGCACGACACTAATATTGTTCCTAGAGTGGTCACCTATTAGGTGGAGATTTTATTCAAAAGGCCTCGCTGCAATTAATAATGAACTACAAATTTATATATTGTAATTTATTTTGTCATTGTGTCGGAGACAAATTTTGCCATGACCTTTTCTAAATCTCCAATATTGTATATGTATGTTTTGGAAATTTAAGTTTTCTACTTTTATGTTTGTAGGTTTCAATTTTCTTGTTGTTAATGATGGGGTAGTATGTGTCAAATGTATGGATTTATGGTATAATTTGCCAGTGTATTCTTCTCCAAACTGGAGGATATATATAGCAGTACAATTGCCTATAGCTAAGTGTGAAAATAAATACTGAATGTCAAATATTGCTGCTGTATTACTTGAAGATCTGCTGCAACTAGATTTGCTGCTGCTGCTAGTATCAACGCTAGATTTGCTGCTGCTGCTAGTATCAGCTCACGTAACACTCCCCCTCAAGTTGGAGAATAGATGTCTCGCATTCCCAACTTGTCTAGTGAGCTGTGGAACACTTTTCCAAAAACAGCTTTGGTAAGAATATCTGCAAGTTGATCTTCAGTAGGTACATGTGGCATTTTAATGATTTCTGACTCCAACTTCTCCTTGATGAAATGTCGGTCAACCTCAACATGTTTTGTTTTATCATGTTGAACTGGATTGTGTGCTATATCAATGGCTGCTTTATTGTCACAATACAAATTCATAGCATACTTGGGTTTGAATCCCAAGTCTTTCATTAAATTACGAAGCCATAACATTTCGCATACTCCATGAGCCATTCCTCTATACTCTACTTCTGCATTGGATCTAGCAGCCACTTTTTGCTTCTTGCTTCTCCATGTGACCAGGTTGCCTCCCACAAAAGTAAAGTAACCTGAAGTAGATCTTCTATTAGTGATAGAACCAGCCCAATCCGCATCTATATATCCAGCTATGTTTGTGTGGTTGTTCTTGGAGAACATGATCCCTTTACTTGGATTTTTCTTCAAGTACCTCAGAATTCTATGTACTGCTTCCATGTGATCTTCACTTGGTGGATGCATGAATTGGCTTACAACACTTACAACATATACAATGTCAGGTCGGGTATGTTAGAGATAAATGAGATTGCCTACTAACCTTTGATATCTCTCTTTGTTAGTAGGCACTTGGTCTTGATATTCTGCTAATTTGTGATTTTGCTCCATCGGTGTATCCGCTGGTTTACATGCTAGTAAACCGGTCTCTATGAGTAAGTCAACCACATACTTCCTTTGAGATAGGATAATGCCTTCTTTTGATCTAGCCACCTCAATTCCCAAGAAGTATTTCAGTCCTCCAAGATATTTCATCTCAAAAACAGATGATAGATGTGCTTCTAGTTTCTTGACTTCTTTCCGGTCATTTCCTGTCACAATCATATCATCAACATAAATGATAAGTGCAGTAAGTTTATATTTCCTGTTGCTTTATTTGTAACCAAACTGTTTCATAGATTGACTGAATCTTCCAAACCATGCCCTGGGGGATTGTTGTAGTCCATAAAGGGACTTTTTCAACTTGCACACCATTCCTGCTTATGAAGGTACAGAATAGCCAGGAGGTAGATCCATGTAGACTTCTTCCTTCAAGTCTCCATGTAGGAATGCATTCTTTACATCAAACTGCTTCAGAGGCTAGTCTAGGTTAGCTGCTAATGACAATAGTACTCTAACTGTATTCATCTTGGCCACTGGTGCAAAAGTCTCCTGATAGTCAATACCATATGTCTAAGTATGCCCTTTAGCTACCAACCTGGCTTTATATCTATCCAATGTACCATCAGCTGAATACTTCAATGTATAGATCCATATGCACCCTACTATTCTTTTCCCTGTGGGTTTTGGCACTAGTTCCCATGTGTGACTCTTTTGCAAGGTTTCCATTTCATCTTCCATAGCTTTAGTCCACTTAGGATCTGCTAGAGCATCTTGAACTTTATTTGGAATGACAATAGCAGATAAATGAAATACAAAAGACGCATATGACTTGGATAACCTATGGGATGACATGTAATTGCTTATGGGATATTTGGCCTTGGGTTTAGGATCTGGTTCATATTGAGCTTTTGGTTGACCTATATTTTTTCGAAATGGCAATTGGTACACACTGGTGGTGTTACTTGGTCCTATTTCAAGAGAATGTTCAACATTTGTATTATCATGGGATTGAAACGCAGGGTCAGTAATTACCTCTGGATCATCCTGAAGGGGCATTGGAGTTGATGTAGTAGTAGAAGGGAGGAGGGTGTCGTCTGTGTCTATAGCTTCTGATATTGGTGAGTGATTGTTACTCTCAATTATTGCAGAATCTGGTGAATCTGCGCCTGTAGTTGGTAATGAAGAATCTGGTGAATCTGTGCCTATAGTTGGTAATGCAGAATCTGGTGAATCTGTGCCTGCAGTTGGTAATTTGTCACTATGTACTTGATTGTCTATTATCTCGAAAGGACAAGATATATCCAAAGGCTGCTCTTCTACATCACAATTCTCCCCCTAAAGAGGAGTTTTCGGGGAAAAATAGAGATCATGTTCACAGAACGTGACATCCATAGTAACATATGTCCGTTTAGTGATGGGATTAAAGCATCAATATCCCTTTTGAGTAGAAGCATAACCAATGAAGACACACTTTTCAGCACAAGCCTCCAACTTAGTCCTCTGGTTTCGATGGATATGTACATAAGCTACACAGCCAAAAATCTTTGGATCAAGGGCATGGGTATGTGGTAAAGGTAAGTGTTTGGACAAGGCCTGGATAGGTGTTTTTGGTGGTAGACTATCTTCCCCAAGAGAGGTTTGGAGAGCTTGTGTGGGAAGTCGAGTTATGAGGTAGGCAGTAGTAAGGATGGCATCACCCCAGAAATACTCTGGCATATGAGCTTCAAGCAACATGGATCGGGCAACTTCAAGAATGTGGCTGTTCTTGCGTTCCGCCATACCATTCTGCTAAGGTGTATGAGGACAGGTGGTCTGGTGTATGATTCTATGAGTATTGAGATATTGGCGCAAGGTATGTGTGACATATTCTCCACCATTATCTGAGCGGAAAACTTTAATGGGAGTTTGAAACTGGGTATGGATCATGGCATGAAAGGTCTGAAACACAGAGAACACATCACTCTTATGTCGCATCAAATAGATCCAGCTCATTCGGGTGCAATCATCAATGAAGAGAATAAACCATTTCATACCAGAGGGGGTTGCTGGACATGGCCCCCAAACATCAGAGTGAATTAAATCAAAAGGTGCAATACTTTTAGTAGAACTCAAAGGATAGTTGACACGGTGACTCTTGCCCAAAATACAAGTATCACATTTAAAGTCGGATGCTTTATGATGCTTAAACAATGAAGGTAGTAGATTTTGAAGATAACCAAAAGATGGATGTCCCAATCTTTTATGCCACAACCAGATCTCTGCTTCGGTAGACGAATGCTTTTGAACTTGATTCACCTCGCTTACACGACGATTACCAGCAGATGTCATTTCCATGTAGTACAATCCCCCCTTCTCAATACCACGCCCAATGATTTCCCTTGTTAGGATGTCCTGAAATATACAACACTATGGGTAAAGAATCACACAACAATATAATTGTTTAGTTATCTGTTTGACATATAAAAGGTTATGTGATAATGATGGCACATGTAAAATAGTATCAAGTGTAATAGAATCTGTCAATATGACATATCCAGCACTAGTAATCGGATAGGAAACACCATTTGCATTGGTTATGCCAGATCGGTGAACGGGGGTCAAATTTTGAATGTTCCTAGAGTCATTAGTCATATGGTATGTTGCACCTGAATCAATTATCCACATATCTTTCCAATTAAAGTCAAAAACACTAGACAGAGAGGAACTCAGTGTACCTGAATTAATCATGAAAGCGAAGGCAACGCCACCAGTGTAATCACCTTCAGTTGGTTCTTCCGGAGCTGGTGAGGCAATCTGAAAGGCCGCCTTACGTTTGCCTTTGGGCCGATATCCATTTGCCTCTTTCGCTTGGATCTCCTTACGACAGGAAACATGTGCATCCCACCATTCTGGATAACCTTTCAATTGAAAACAATTATCCACGGTATGCTTTAGAGACTTACAATAAGTGCATTTCATTGGTCCTAGAGTGCGTGCTTTCCAAGAGTAGGCATATGGCAAGACTGGGAATTATGAACATGTGGTGGCCGGTATTGAGTATGCATGGTAGAATCAGCAGGTACTTTATTGAGAACCATGGTTCAGTACTTACTAAGTAAAGAGAAGAGAAATCTGATCCTTGGGTGTTGACTATCGTGCAACCTTTCGGTAACTCCTTTTAACGTAGCCAGGTAGTAGAGGAACGATTTTGGCGGAGCTTAGCTCACTTGTTTAGCAGGGGACGAGACCATTTGCTAGCACTTCTCGTATCCAATCAGCCTAGACACCACATTAATTGGATGGACCTATGTGGTTGAGCGAGTAAGCTCGACGTTACAAGGATAAAAAATTTAATCTAATTTACCTTCTTCTTTTTTTCCTACAAAAAACTGATGCTCACTTTCTTTCTTCAAGCGCTCATCATCATGTTTTTTTTTTTTTTGGCAAAAAACTGATGCTCACTTTCTTTCTTCATGTGCTCATCATCATGCCTTCACTCCCTTAGAAAATGGAGCAGCAGTAATGGAGAAGAAAGCTCCCAGCCTCCCTTATTCAAACAAAGCTGCAAAAGCTCATCCGTGCTGTTCAAACTCGACCAGGCTGGAAATAGCGGGGTTGGTACGGTGCAGAAGTGGGTTGGGCACGGCGACAGAAGGAGGTGCAGATCCACCTTTTCTGAAGCAAGCAAACTGGCTAGGAGATCGTGGTATCCGATCTGGCTTGTATTGAATGGAAGGTCTTCTCGTGAACTCGGCCTATGGTGACAGGTACAAGTATGAGTTCTAGGTATTTGGTATAATCTGGCAACTGGCAACTGGGTAGTGAAGAACAGAATTTGTTCTTGGTATTTTCTGGGTAAAGCTTCTGCTCAATCTTGAGCAAAAAAATGGTTATGGGTTATGGGTATATGGATACGGGCAAGAACAGAAGTTCTTTGGGTATTGTTTCTGGTACTGGGTAAGATGAAGAAACTAATTTCTTCTCTTGGTATTGGCAGCGGAATATGGGTATATGGGTAATCTAGACTGGTAAAAATGGTTGTCGATCTCAAGAGCAAAATTGCTCTGATGCCATGTCAAATGTAGGGGTTTATGGTATAATTTGCCAGTGTATTCTTTTCCAAACTGGAGGATATATATATAGCAGTACAATTGCCTATAGCTAAGTGTGAAAATAAATATTGAATGTCAAATATTGCTGCTGTATTAATTGAAGATTTGCTGCGACTAGATTTGCTGCTGCTGCTAGTATCAGCTCACGTAACAGTATGTTCTAACACTTTATCAGCGTCTTTTCTCACAGCAGTCTCTAGTTTTTTCAAGGAGGCAACTGTCTCGCAAGCCTCACATTAGGTCTCACTCTATTTCTAAGTGGTGGTCTTGTCCAATACACAATTGTCACTTGAGATTGTTCATCTTAGGGGGGAAAAGAAAGATAAAATTATGTCATTTGGACCAATTAAAAACAACTACATTTATAGTGGACCAATTCTATAGCCCAGCCCATGGAGACATGATACTCTAGGTTTATACAGTACAACCTCGATAAATGAGCATTCGTAAATTGATAACTTGGATTAAATAATAAATTTCTACAGTCCCAACTTGGGACCAGTGTATGTTACTAAAAACCTCACTAAATGCATAAGATTGTAAAAGTAAAATAGAATTGGAATTAGTCTACTCATTTCATTTCATAGCCCCTTTATATACAGAGAGAATTACAACGGAAATATCAATTACAATGATGACATTAAATGCTGATTGGTGCCCTCTCTGTCAATCACTTTGACGAAGGCACATAATGTGTTTTTCCTTTAACACTCCCTCTTGTGCCAAGTCAAAAATGAAATGGTGCATAAGTTGTTGCCTTACTAAAAACCTTGCCAAGTAACAAAAAACCCTATGGGACAAAAAATACACCTTGGTCGAAGGAAAAGAGCACAACACACCTTTTACATTTGAGTATGACATGTGTGTGTTAGACTTCCCCTGACGTCTACACCTCCTCCTGATACTTACATTAATCAGGGGAGCTTAAAAAGTCTTCGCATTCCTATGCTTTTCACATGTTTCTCAAATATGGCCTTAGGCAATGATTTGGTGAACAAATCTGCCACATTCTCCTCAGACCTTACTTGATTCACTTGAATCTTAAGGAGGGCCTATTGTTGCTGATTATAGCAAAACTTTGGCGATATGTGTTTTGTATTATCACCCTTGATATATCCTACCTTCATCTGTTCGATGCAAGTTGCATTATCTTCATAAATACAAGTCGGCTCTTCAGTGGTAGAACTCAAACCACTAGTCCCTCGAATATGTGTGATGATAGCTCTTAACCATACACACTCACAAACCGCCTCATGTAAAGCAATGATCTCTGAGTGGTTCGAGGAAGTAGCCACAAGGGTTTGCTTGGTTGATCTCCAAGATATCTCCGTGTTCCCAATGGTAAATACATAACCAGTTTGAGAACGACTTTTATGTGGGTCAGAGAGGTACCCAGCATCAGCAAAACCAACCAAAACGTCATTTGGCGTTTCGGTGCAGTGAGTGGCTCTTTCGCCATCAACATTTCATTTAGGAATTGTAGTTCCATCTGCGATCCCTCTTGTCTCTCTGTAGGAAAAGAATAGTCCCAAGTCAATGGTTCCTTTTAGGTATCGAAAAATGTTCTTGATACCATTCCAGTGACGCTGCGTTGGCGCTAAGCTAAATCTAGCTAACAAGTTCACTGAGAATGCAATGTTTGGTCGAGTACATTGGGCTAAGTGCAATAATGCGCCTATTGCACTTAGATAGGGAATTTCAGCTCCCAACACTTCGTCGTCATCTTTCTTTGGACGAAATGGGTCTTTCCTTGCATCCAAACTTCGACCAATCATGGGAGGGCTAGCAGGATGCGCTTTGTCTATGTTAAATAGCCTGACTTTTGGACATACGCAGACTGGTGGATTAGTATTCCACAAACTCGGTGTTCTAGTTCAAGGCCTAGACATAATCGAGTTTTCCCAACATCCTTCATCTCAAATTCGGATTTCAAGTAACTCGCAGTTTCTCTTATTTCATCAAGAGTACCTATTATGTTCATATCATCAACATATACTGCTACAATTGCAAATCCAGGACTTGTTTTCTTTATGAATACGCAGGGGCATAATTCATCGTTCTTATATCCCTTCCCAATCAAATAGTCACTTAGATCGGTATACCACATCCGCCCGGATTGTTTCAATCCGTAAAGTGAGCATTTCAACCTAATTGCAAATGCACTCCGTGGTTTAAAGTCACTTGACTTGGGTAATGTAAGGCCATCAGGCACTTTCATACATATCTCTGAATCTAGATCCCCATAGAGATATGCAGTAACCACATCCATGAGCTGCATTTCGAATCATTCGGAAACTACTAAGCTAACTAAGTAGCTGAACGTTATCACGTCAATTACGGGAGAGTATGTCTCCTCATAGTCAATTCCAGGGCGTTGTGAGAAACCTTGCCCCACAAGGCGAGCCTTGTACCTCAGGACTTCATTCTTCTCATTACGCTTTCTGACAAAGACACATTTATGTCCTACAAGCTTTACACTTGGTGGGGTTAGCACTACCAGACCAATACCTATCTCTTTGCCAGAGAATCTAGTTTTCCCTGGATTGTTTCTTTCCATTTAGGCCAATATGCTCTTTGTTGGCATTCTGCAATAGAGCGTGGTTCGATATCTTCGTGCTCTATGATTTCTTGAGCAACAATGTATGCAAATACATCATCAATATGTATGGAAGATCATTCTATCAACTCATACGCACTCTCATAATCCATTGATATTTCTTTGTTCTCTGAAATCATTTCAAACATTGGAGCGTCCTCGAGTATTGATTCATGGACATAACTATAATCAAAGACAATCTCATGAGAGGGATTCTCTACATTGATGATTAATGGATTGGTTTGTGCCTTATTCCCCCTCTTCTTCCTTGGGTGAGTATTAATTGAACCGAGTGGCCTCCCCCTCTTCCTTTAGGGAGCCACGGCCTCAACCACACCTCCACTAAGTGTGGTTGTAGTGCCTCTATTTGTGGCACTGTGCCCCTTGTTGGGGACTTCTAACCTTGCGGGCACATTTACAGCTGGTATATGTGATCTCGTCACTTTTGCGATATCAGTAAACGCATCAAGCATCGAATCTGCGACGTTCTGAAGATCGATTATTCTTTTCACTTCACTTTCACTTTGTGAAGTGCGGGGATCAAAATGAGACAGAGTGGGGACAAACTTGTCGTTCCCTTGGAAAATCCTTTTTCCTATCTCCCCCTAACGACGGGAAGACTGTCTCTTCAAAGTGACAATCCGCAAATCTAGCGGTAAACAGATCGCCTGTCAAGGGTTCCAAGTAGCGGATAATTGTTGGGGATTTGTATCCAACATAAATACTTAATTGTCTCTGAGGACCCATTTTGATGCGCTGTGAGGGCGCAATAGGCACATATACTGAGCAACCAAATATGCGTAAGTATGAAATGTCAGGCTCATATCCAGTTACCAACTGGTACGTAGAAAATGGTTGACTAGCAGTGGGTCTGAAAAGAATAAGTAAAGTTGCGTGCAATATTGCATAACCCCATGCAGATATAGGCAGGTTGGTGCGCATAACCAATGCCCTAGCCATTATCTGTAGCCTTTTGATGGTGGCTTCTGCGAGACCATTTTTTGTATGCACATGGGGTACAGGATGCTCTACATCGATCCCAATAGACATGAAATATTCATCAAATGCTTTTGATGTAAACTCTCCAGTGTTATCAAGCCTTATAGACTTGATAGGGTGATCAGGGTGGTGAGCCCTTAAACGTATAATCTGTGCTAGGAGTTTTGCAAATGCAGCATTTCTTGTGGACAATAAAACGACATGTGACCAGAGTGTTGAAGCATCCACCAGAACCATAAAGTACTTGAATGGTCCGCATTCTAGATGGATAGGTCCTCAAATATCTCCTTGTATCCTTTGTAAGAATGGAATATTTTGTTTTGTGTCTTTAGCACAGGAAGGTCTCGATCCTGTTTTTGCTAAAGAGCAGGCTTTGCAAAACGAGTGATGTTCCTTTGAAATAGTCAATGAGGCATAATGGGAGGGAGGTAGTGCTTCTGGTACTTCATAAGGCAATGGCTGCATTTGAGCAGTAATAGGACCAACACCTTGCAGTGTGGCGGATTTTTCTCCCATTTTATTTTTCACTCGAAAGAAGGGATGTTCGTGTGAGTTCTTTGAAATACGGATCATCATGTCACGACTGGGGTTCCCTAGGTGGTCGTGCCAAAGCCTGTATGAGTCAGTGTCCCACATTTCATTGTTGGTGACAGCATAGGATTCAATGATCCGAATCGTAGTGAGGTACAGTCCACTAGATTGACTCATGAGTTTCTCTAAAATGTGTTTCCTTCCACATTCATTAGAGGTAATATAAAGGTATTCAGTTCCATTCTCACAGTGTGTTTTTACATGATAACCATTAGCATGAATATCTTTGAAACGTAACAAGGTTCGATTAGCTCTTGGTGCATACAGAGCGTCTGTGACATTAAATATATCTCATATTCTTTAGAGTATTTCTATTTTAGGTATAATGATAATCTTTTCATTCAAATAATTTTTCTCTAGATGTATTTCTTTACATCTTTATAGTGCTATTTCGAACCATGTAAATATGTGTAGTAAATAAATTTGAATAAATTCAGTGCTTCAGAATAAAATTTGAAATTTATTAATAAGCCAACGATAATCAAATCAAGGTCTTGTTCTAATTCATCAAACCATTATTGAAATAAACTTTAAGACCAAGTAATAGTCTAATTAAAAATGAGACATTATGCCTTCACATCTGTCTTTGGAAAATAAATAAAGCAGATCAGTCAAAGTCTGAAGCATCCTTTGACGGAGCAAGTTCATTGTTGCCATTAGAGTCTGCAATAGTGAGGTTGACATCTGGGTCATGACCTTCTTCTTCCATATAGTGAGCCTCTTGTTCTTTAGACTCCCTATACCTCTTGTAAGTGGTTGCAACTATGTTGCTTGCTTCGCAATTCTTGTACCATTGCTCAATGACTCCACACCTATAGCATGGTTCATTGCCAACTCTATCTTGTTTGACTGAAGGGTTTTTAGGTGCCCTTTGCACCTTGTTTCCATGATCCCCATGTCCCTTTCTACGTGGTGCATTGTTGCCACGTGGATAGGGATCAACACGTCTAAACCCCTTTGCATTGGAGTTCTTTCCACCTTTCATTTTTTCATAATTAGCCTCAAGAATTTTCTTTGTCCCAGTGCTCTTGACATTGTTGTTCAAGAGAACCTCTTTATGTCTCTCAGCCACTTACAATAGGCTGATCAGCTTATTGAAGGTTGTGATTCTTTGTTGTCATACTCCAGCCTATACTGGTTCGCTAGTATAAGCACTGAAGTAGGAAAGGTGGAAAGAGTCTTGTAGATCATATCATCTTCTGTGATTTCCCTTCCACAGAAATTGAGACATGCATTTAAGCGCAACATGTCCTTGTTAAAGTCATTAACCCTTTTATAGTCAAGCAAGCGGATTCCATTCCACTGAATAGCCAGTTCTGGGAGCAAAGTGTCATGAATGTTCCCAAAACGTCCCTTAAGGGCATCCCACAGTTCTTTGGGTGTCTTCAACTGAAGGTACTCCCAGCGTTGGCTAGGATCAATATGTCGCCTCAGAAACATTAAGGCATCTGCTTTCACCTTATTAGATAGTTCATCATCTTTAGGGTCGGTAATGGTGGAAGTGTAGTCTTTTGCCACAAAAGCAGTTTCTACATCGGAAACCCAACGATGATACTCAAGTCCTTCTGAGTCCAAGATGTCAAATTCAGGTCGAGTTGGATCAGCCATCTACATAAATAAGAGGGAATATATAAATTACGCAGTCATAAAGATATCCACGTGAATTATTTTCCAAACATATGAATTAGATTTCAAGACCAAGATTCGTAATGGTCACATTTTTTTTCGATGGTATGTGAAAATACTTTATCACGGTAAGTGTGTGTGTATAATGCACATGAATTTTCATTATCATGGCAAAGCAAATTGTATATGTTTCATTCTAAAAATAACAATAGCACATTTAATAATAAATAAAGCATAGCATATATAAAAATAAATTACATGGCATGCATGCTCAAAAATCACAAATATACAACAAAATATATGCTACAAAAAATAATAGCAATAATATATCATGCGTAAAATAAAATCACAAAATATGCTTAAAATTTCATAATAAAATCATAAGCAATAAAAATATAAAGCATGCTTAAACATAATTATAAATCATGCTTAAATATAATCATATAAAACATAAATAATAAGGCATGCTTGAAATGATCCAAATTATCTAATTAAACATGCTCAATAACAATTGTTTGAATGAGAGGGCCTCCGAAACTTACGGAGCGACCCGAGCAGGCGAAACCTAGGTTTTGCGGCGGCGGCGGGGAGCGTCATGTTCTTCAGACCAGACAGAGGCGGGTGGACGGCGGTGTGGGCTTGAAGAGGCTGTGGCCTTTTCTGCAACGGCGCTGGAACCTTGACCAAGCTTTTCGAAGGCTCCGGTTGAGTCAAGACTCGACTGAGGGTGGTTTTACGAATGTGGATGGCCGGATCGAGTCGAAGCCACGGCGTTGGTATCGACGCCGGCAGATTTCTAGGCGACTAGGATCTGCGTTGGTATGGCGGAGTCAGCGAATTGAGATTGGGCTCACGTCGGGGCTGCTGGAGAGTTCGGTGGCTTCTGGCTCTGGGGCTATGCCGCGCTTCTTGGAGGCAACAGGAGGGCCGGTGATGACTGAGCCGGTCATTGTACTGGAGATCAGGGCGGTGGTACGTCGCAAGGAAGAAGACGATCCAGAAAAAATGGAGGGAAGCCCTAGTCTTGACCTAGGGTTGACTCCGAGTTGGACTGGGCCGGCTTCTGGGGCAAAGACTGGGCCTAGGCCAAGAAATGGGCCAAAGGCAGGGACTGGGCTGAAGGCAAGGAATGGGCCTCTGTGGCCCAAATCTGAAAATGAAACCAATATGCTACAGATTCTCAAGAAGAGCTCAAGGAGCAACCTGATGCCGAGGTTGTTGGCTACTGAGGAGGCTACAGATGGTGCTGGTTCCAACCCTACGGGGAAGGGACTTGCGTTTTCTTAAGTCCTCCAAGCTTCTAGACATTCTGGACTCAAGCCTTTTGAAGTAGGGGTAATTTCTATAAGCTTTTCTAAGACGTTTCTAGTTGATATTTGTACCACAATTGCGTGACTGGCAGATTAGACTAGATGAATATTTCTTCCTTGGAGAGCGAGACTACTCTTGCTTAGTTTTAGGCTTTGCTGTTCAGCGAGCGTCCCTTCAGATTTTAATGAGTTTAGAGTGGCTTAGATAGATTATCCGGTTTGTCCCGGACTTTCTTATGTAAGTTCTGTTAGACTCTGGCCTGTTTCTTATGGCTTTGATATCTAATAACATCAAATCCTTTCAAAAAAAAAAAACAAAATATAATAAAAGCATAAACAATAAAGTATAAAGCATGCTTAAAAATAGTAGACATAAATGAAAATCACATGCTTTAGATTCCACGAATATATATCACATATACAACAAGCAATAAAATAGCATGCTAAAAAAAATTTCTAATTATAAATAATTAAATATACCATAGTATGAAAATAAAATAAAAGAGAACATACTTGGTTATGAGAAAATAAAACAATTCTAGCGCACGCGCTTGTTGATGCAGGTGTGCGTAGCATTGTTTTTGAACTTGAGAAAAACTGGGCTGCCTCCTCTTGCAGTGGGAGACAAGGCCTTGTTTTTTTCTTTGTTTTTCTCTTGTTTTTTTTTATCTCTGGGCCGCAGGCCTTTTGTTTTTTTCTTTTGTTTCTGCTAGGCCGCGTCACCACTCAAGGCCCATTTGTTTTTTTTTTTTACTGTTTTTTTTATTGGGCCGGAATTTTTTTCTTTGGGCCAGACCTTTTCTTTGGGCCCGCTCACTTTTTTTTTTTTTCTTTTTCTCTTTTCTTTTTATCTCTTCTTCCTCCTCCGCCTGGATTGCAGTGGTGGCTAGCGCGCCGAGGTTGTGTAGGGCGCCGGGGCTAGAATTGGTGGACTTGAAAGGAGGAGGCCGGAAGAAGGATCTGGAGGTCTGGTAGGACGTGGGGCTACAGGGATCGGTGATGTAGGCATGAAGGCCGGTGGGCGGGTCGTGGTGCACAGGCACGGGGATCTGTGCGGACGCGAGCTAGGGAGGTCTGTTACAGGTGGGTGGGCTGTGCAGACGGTGGTGGGGCTGTAGGTTGGTGCAGCAACGCGATGGAAGGTGGAGTGTTGTTGATGCCCAGTTGTGTGGGCTGAGGAGGCGCTGCGCTGGGCTGGAGGCCATACGGTCTGATGGGCTAACGCCGATCTGGGATTGATGTAGGCTGGAAGCTGGCAGATGAAGATGGTTGTCCGGGTTAATCGATGATAAAGATGACTCGGTGATTAACTCAAGCAAGAACAGATGGTATGCCGGTGTTCACTAGAGGAAGATGGATGCGGAGAGCAAATTGCTCTGGGCTAGGTGCGGGGAGCAAATTGCTCTTGACTGGGATTGAGACAAGAAGAAAAGCAAAAAAAAATTTTCAAAGTTCGGACTTTTTCTTGGCTATTGGCTCTGAGCGTGCTGATAACGAATAAAAGTAAAATAGAATTGGAATTGGTCTACTCATTTCATTTCATAACCCCTTTATATAGGAGAGAATTATAACGGAAAGATCAATTACAATGATGACATTAAATGCTGATTGGTCCGTAATCCTTGCTGATTGATGGTAATTGCTAATTCCTTGATTCCCTCTCCGTCAATCACTTTGACGAAGGCACATAATATGTTTTTCCTTTAACAAAGATAATAATTTTTAGATTAAATTCAGTCTACCCCCCTGAGGTTTGGAGGTAATTTCATGTTTGTCTCTGTCCTCTCAATTAATTAATTTACCCCCCGAGCTTGTCAACCTCAACCGTGTTCAATTTCTCAGATTCCGTCTAATTTGAACGTTAAGTCTGACAACAGAGCCCATTTTCAGGGCTAAAAGAGTCATTTTAAAAAAAAATCCCAATACCATATTCGACCCCGTTGTTTCTTCTTCTTCAGATAACCCCATTAGCCCTCAATCAAGTGATCAACACTTAAGCACTAAAGCCAGTCTCCAACTTTAGATCTAAAATACATTCTAAAACAAATGAACGAAACCAAATCAAGTCACCAACAAAGACCCATTTGATTCCTCACAATTCACAAGCGGAAAAAACTAGAATTGCTTTTGCTTAAATTTCACATGTAAAAACAAACAATATTTTGCAATACCCAGATCACAAAATCATCAGAGAAATCCGAAACCAATCAGAATACTTGATCAGATAACCAATTAAGCCAAAAAATTAGAGAATCCACCCAGAACAGAACATAATTACATGCCTAAGATACTTGTTCAATTTTACATTATGATCACAATAGATCGAGACCCAATAACTCAGAGATGAAGATTACATATTAGAGAAACCCACAATTGCACAAAACCCACTTACACCAGTCAATAATTTCAAAGAATACAACGTTTTTCTTAGAGAAAAAAAAAAAAAAAAAAAAAAACACTAGCTCAAACTTGAATCAAATTATGGAGCGAAAGAAGTGGGTTTTTGATCAAAAGGCTGCTGTGTTATCCTATGTAGATTCCCTCCCCTTTTCCCACACTTTCAACCGTAGTGTTTGTACATACCTCCAATAGTATGGAGGATTTGCTACATCACCAAGCATAAGTAACACTCTCTTAGTGGGCCCACAAGCCATGGTGGGACCGGACCACGATATACGTCTCGTACCTCGAATCTCAAGCTACCCCGTGGTAGTCGGAAGCCGCCAAGTGCTTACCGGGAAGCCACCTTCCTGGCCTTGCCAAGATGCCTCCATGATAAGCTTTCTACACTAGCATAAAGGTTTCTTGTCTCACATTGGAACATGTAAAGGAAGGAGCCTCCCTCCCCTATAAAAAGGAGACTCTTTCCCACTTACTCTACATCCCATTACATCTCTTGTAATTCATTTGGGCCGCCAGGCCCAAACACATAGTTAAACATTTCAGGTGGACGTAGTTTCCCGTTAAGACGGGAGATGAACCACTATACTTCTAGTGTTCAAGCTAACACTAACTTTTCTCTATGTAAAGCTAACTAGAGCCTTCAGTTCTAACGTTAACAGTGTTCACGGAAAAGGCTCATCATAATAGGAAAACCACAACAAGAAACCGGAGGTTTTTGCACAAATCGTGAAAACAAAAACCCACCAAAACAAAAACAGACTCACTTCAAACTTGTAATCTACACACATCAAAATCGAAATACGATGTGGAGTTGGGAGAGTGGCCCTTGTGCTGATGGCGTCATCGTTTTGACAAGAAGAGGAAGGCTTCGCTATATAAGTAGGAGGAGATCGATAACCAGCTCCGATATCGACCCCAATGAAGACCCACTTCTTATTGGAAGATCCACTTGGCGGTGACAAAAGCAGAGGTGGAGGAGAAGAAGAAGGTGGAGATGGAGGAGAGATTGGATACTGTTATCCAATTGGGTAAATTGCAACCGATGGAAACCTGAGACCATCAAGAAATCCAACACACTGGATGGCAGCGGCCAAAGGCCCAGCCCTGGTCGGTCCTCAAAGTACAGCTTGAACGTCCCCGGATCTGTTCTAGGCCGCCATCACTGTGGTCTAAGATGGTTTCAAGATGACCCGATTGGAGTACTTGAAGTGGGTCGATTTGGGTAGTAGGAGTAGAGGCCATGACTTTTTTGGAGTCCATCGAAGCTTCAACACCTGGTGGAGGTTGTGGAAGGGTTTTTGGTAAGCGGTGAGAATAGATATAGAGAGATAGAAGGAGGGAGAGGAAGAAGATGAGTATTTTTTCATGGTTTTTTTTTTTTTTTTTTGCCATTTTTTTCCTGAAATGATCATTTTAGCCTTGAAAATGGGCCCCATCGTCAGGCTTAACATTTGATTTAGACGGAATCTGAGAAATTAGACATGGTTGAGGAAAATTGACAAGCTTGGGGGTAAACTGTTTAAATTGAGAGGACAGGGACTAACATGAAATTACCTGATTGACATGTGTTTCTAGCCCTAATTATCTTGAAATTAGCGAATACTCAAGCATTATTTAGTAGTATTTCTTTGTTTTCTTCATTTGTAGGAAATTATGGTCAAGAGAGGAAAAGACAAAAGAAGTAGCGAATTAGAGCAAAAAGTCAACTACGACTAAAGGAGGAAAAGTCAAATGGTTGACCATTGAGTCAAGCAAGTCAACGTGGCCTAATAGCAAGAAGTATGAGGCCCAAGACCAAAGAAGCACACAAGTGAAGACCCAAGTCCATTTGTATTATATATTTGTATTCAAATTTCAAATTCAAAATTGATGTAATGACAATAATAATTAGTGGACCACACACCTCACACACATCACACATGTGGATGGAGATATTTATTTGTGTTAACACTAGGCATACACTCACTTACACTTTTGCCCTCTTATTTTTTTTATATTTTCCAAAATGTTTTCTTATCTTCTAACTCTCTACATTTTTATTAGGTTGTTTTAGTCTTTTCATTTTACCCCATTTTCTACTTGTTTTTGAGCCTTTAGATCTAGGGTGCAAGTCCAATCTTGACCCTTGAACCCAAGGGGGTATTTAAGCACATTTGCACACACATTTCACAAGCTTAAGACCCATTTTTATACACCCTAGGCCTTTTGGCCGAATTTGGGACTTCTCTCCCTTCTCACCTCTTCTTCTCTTGTTCATCCCCCATTCTTCACATGTAAGCTTGCACAAGGAGGAGACACACACATTTCCGGTATCTAGGCCACCATCTCTACACCATGGCTTCATAAGGGTAGCAAGAGAAGCCATGAACTTATGGCAATAGCTAGTGACAAGATTTGCCTTAACTTTCATGGATTTCTCCTCTCTTTCCCTCTTCTCTCTCTCTCTCTCTCTCTTATTTCTTGCTTATGGTGTTGTTTGATGTGTATTGATATATACTTATGTGTGACCTCTCATGGTTTTAGGGTTTTGAAACCCAAGTTTAGTTTTGTATGGTTTTGTTAAGGAATTAATAAAGTTGATGTTTGTTCATATGATTTGTGTACTTTTGCTTTAATTTCTTCACTCTAGATATATGGATTAGGTTTTCCCGTCCTTAATCCATGTTTGGTGTGTTGCAATTGGAATATTAAATTGGGAAATTTATATTTCAAATTAGATTATGGTATGAGTATGGTGGAATTTGCCCATTGCATATCTCTATTTCCATTTGGATTTCTTAGATTGTGGTCCTCCAATCACCCAATTTTAAGTATTATTACCCTTGATTGTCGGAATAGTATTCAGAATTGTTGGGTAGGGTAATTGTTTTCACAAGTACTCTTTTCGACCTTATTATTTGGGGTGATGGTTGCTAGAGTGTGTTACAATCGATTGTCGAAACATAAAGCATTTAGTTTTGAGCACTTATGGCCCTAACAAGGCATAAGGTTTGAGACTAGTATAGGGTAGCCATAAACTAAGTATTCTTTCTTCTTCTTGTTTTTGCTTAGGGTTTAACTATTATTTTATGACAATCAATTTAGCTTTCTTTTCGACCTCTTAATGCTCAATGGAAATCCGACAAAACATTTGAAGCATCATTTGAATTAATCATCATCATTCCATGTGATTTTAGATTTGTGTGGGGAATCTTGAATTCCATGGTGACCCTTGATGCAATGCATCCCATTCTTCTATCTATCTTATTTTTATGTCGTAGTTAGTTAGTTTATTTATCAGTTATGAAAATCCAAAAACATTGTGACTTTCCCACTACCATTCATTTGTAAATCCATGTGGGCGTGAGTATTACAAGCACTTTTGTGTGTTTCACAGCCCTATCTAGGCCTTGCTTGGTGCAAGGCCGTCTATGTGACTTTGTGTGATGCAAAGTCATGCTTGAATGAGGCTCGATCGATGCCTTGTTTAGCATTTTTTTCTAGTTTTATTTGTTTGTGCAAGTGATTTTCGGTGACCTAGAACCATAGAATTCTTAGCTAGCTCGTAATTCTCGAGGTACGATAAATCGGGACGTAAATACTTCCCATCTTTAATGACCGTGTTGATTGTTACGTGATAGACGAATGAAAAACACTCAAATCATTACCCCCAAACCTCATAGGGGTAAACTGAATTTAATCCAGAATTTTTCTAGACATCTTTAAGGACCCAGCGAATATATAAAGTAATAATTAATGAAATAAATGAAAGAAGTATCAGAAAAAATATTAATGATTGACGAAATACATAATAGAACAAGTATATAATATTCAAAAGAGTGTTTCTATTAAGACCTCCAAATCTGCTCACTTGACCTCACTCTATTATCAATTATTAAATAACATATATAACCTACTATAAAATGACTATTAAGGACAATAATTATACCAAAAAAATATTATATTTATTTTATGTAGACTTTCCAATTCAATAATATTAGATTGAATTCTTTATTATATATTTTCCTTATTTTCATTTTCCAATTTCACTATATACTCATTAAAGCTTTCATATATATTTAATAAGAAATAAAAATATGAGTAAGATCATGTGATAGAAAAATCTATGTTATATATGTTAAACACTTTTTTTTTTTTTTTGAAAATAGGACGTCAAGCCTTTCATATATTCAAATATAAGTGATTACACAACATGACCTACCCCCGAGAGGGCCATGTCAATATCAAGCCATGCAGGTTACCCTAAAGCAACCAAATGAAATCACTATGGTAATAGGACCAAGAACCAAACCTAGACAATGTTAGGACTAGAAAAGAAATAAAAAAAACCCCAACTTATTCAACGGAACCCAAGACCACCCTACACGGAAGGGGCATCCCCAAGATCCATAGTTACCACACTCAAAGGAGTAGCCTCCCCCACAATGGTCTCCTCCACCACCGTAGTCTTCTCAGATTCAACTGTTACCATTGGAGAAATCTCCTTCACAACAGCCTTCCCCACAGGAACCTCCCCCACCGCCGGATCTTCCTCCATAACTAAAGCTTTCTTGGCAGTATGAAATTGACGCTTCTTAACTTTCTTGGTTGAGGTAGTCCCTAGCTTCCAAGGGTAGATCTCCTCCACCCTAGGCTTATTCTTTGCCCCTACAGGCCTACCCACCTTGCGCCTCTTCGGGGGAGAGACAAACAAGATACCCGCCTGGTGAGGTAGAGCTAACTCAGGGACAAAACCAATGCTCACAGGTTCGGTTATGGGAACAGGAACAACAGCTCAAGCTTTCTTACTGTACGTCACCAATTCCTGAGCCTCAGCCTTCCTTTTAGTCCCATCGGCCACAGGTTTCTCCACCAGTTGCCGGCGTGGGGAAGGGATAATCGGGAGCGCCACTTGCTTAGCTAGCTCCTTTGTAGTGTGGCCGGGTGTAGAGAGAGACAAACCAGAATGGGAGGGCTTGACAGTAGGAGTGGCCACGCTACTGCTCATAGACAAACCTGCAGTGGCCTGAAACGTTGGCCCCGACATTGAACCCAATCCAACAAAATCAAACACAGGGGGGGGTTCGACCTAGGGTTAGAGCCCCCCACCTCCAAACGCCCGGCTAGATGTTGTGCCCCAGCCACGAAGTCGGTGCTAGACATATCAGGCGGCCTTGCGCAGCCAGACTCTGAGTGTTCCAGTAAGCCACAAACCCTACAGAAACCAACCATCTTCTCATACCAGAAAGTCACCCTAGCATATCCTTCCCTGTCCCAAACTCGAAGAACATAGGAGGGTAGGCTTGCTTCACTGGAGTTGTGATTAGATGGGAGATGCGAACCCTAGCCTTCAAGTCACGGCGAATGTGAATATTCGCTTTGTCCAACTGAAGGACTTGACCCAGAGAAGCACCGATCATGGAGACAACTTCAATAGTCATCAGTATTAGAGGAAGGCCAAGTACTTCCACCCAGACCGGGATCGCTGGGATGGGCACCGACTCAGCCTCACAGCAGCCGTCATACACGGCCAAAGCAAACATAGAGCGACTGTAGAACCACGGCCCTCCGAACAAGATCTTGTCTCGTTCCTCCGTCTTCGTAAAACGCAAAATGAAACGATGGCCTTGATTCCGGATACAGAGTCGCTGTTTCAACCCCCACACATTGGCCATGGTAGCCATAAAAGGATGTGAGTCAAAGTTCTTCTTCTGAGACAAAAGCCTCCCAATGGCATAGGAATGGCTAGAGATCGCCGACGAGGCCGCAGTCCCAAAGGACACCCTCCCATTCTCCTTGATTGCGAGCGCAGCATCCATACAGGCTGAGACCTCCTCCACCATCGTGAACGTACGACGGCTATGCCAAAACTTCTCAACCCGTAGAGAAACCCTAGCGCAAAGAGTTTTTCTTATGATTATGATAGTTGAAAGTTATGTTAAACGCATATTGGTGAGGGAAAACAAAATAAATCTTATTATGATTAAGTTTATCCAATATATTTGCTATAAATAAAAAAGAAAAAAAAAAAAGGGCTAGCAATTAAAAAAAAATTAAAAAATATTTAAATAATTAATCATGAGGTACAAAAAAAAAGAGAAAAAAATAAACATTAAAAAAATGATTTCTTCAATTTTTTTTGCACTGCTAAAATAGAAAAAAAATTATAAAAAAAAACACAGAATAGTTCATGTTATTTTCTTATGAATTAGAAATTAATTCTTGAAACTCAATACCTTTGTGTTTGATTTTTGTTTTTTATTGGAAAAGAGATTTATGCATGTTGTTTGATTAAGAAATGTACATGCAGTTAAGATTTATAGAGTAATTAAATCACTGAAATGACTAAGTTTTTTTGTTTTAAAGATAATAATTTGTTTGCAAATTATATGAATGAGGTTATTTGAGGAACTTTAGTGAGGTTTAGTGAGTAAATTTAGTATTTGGAAATTTGATAACAGGTGTAAAAAGCATAGAGGTCAAGTGAGTAAATTTAGAGGTCCCAATAGCAAAACTCTATTCAAAAACATATTAATTAAGTAACTTTTAACAATTTCTATTTTCTGAATTTAACTATTTCTCAATGTATCCTTTTATCGTACATCAAATCCATATAAAGCTCTGAGCGCCGTTGCACTCCACCCAAAACCAAATCTCCCTCAATTCTATCTTATTTGTCCAGCAGATCTCAGTGCCGGCGCAGATCTTGAAACTCGCTTGTGGAGATGTGGCCATCGAGATTTATCGAAGTGATGGAGGTTTTAAGTTTCGTAGACGTGATGCAGGTGCTGCCGGACAGGCTGTCTAAACGAGTTCGAGTGATGGAGGTGAGATGTCAGGACTAGTTTTTTCTAGCTTGTCAAGGATCTTTGGTTGTCTGCAGCTAGTCCAGCTGGGTTCTTGGTGGATGGCCTGAGTAGTGCTAGTGGTTTTGGAATCCCGAGATGCCTATGGCATCATATGGATTTCAAGGCGTTTTCTGCCTTGCGTCAATTGCAAGCAGGGTAGCAATGGCGAGTCGGGTGGAAGATGGTGGCTATCGGTGGTGGCAACGACGTGGTTTCATGAAGAGAAGATGGTGTTGGGCTCTTCGCTGCCCTCACTTTGGGCTTGGTGAAATTGGGCCTCTCTGTTGGGCTTGAGTAAATTGGGCCTGGTTTTTTAATTTAGGCTTGCATTATGTTAGTAAATCAGTTTACTTACAATAAATTCTAGGGCTGCCACTTGGTTTGGTAATTACCAAACCGACCGAATACCAACCGATGTTTTAGGTTTGGTTAACCGACTTTTTGGTAACCGAGACAGATAAGACCGAAATAAAAAATTACCAAAAAAGTTGGTTTAGTTTTGGTAAATGCTGAATCTACCGATTATCTAAATATTAGATTTATATACTACAGTTTTCAATACACATACATGTATATTAAGAAATAAACATAAAAACTTTTATAATAGTATGAACATTACTACATATACTACATTAATAATACATGTATTTTAAGTAACCTAGTCAAAGATGGTTAAATAACCTAGTTTTATTGAAAATTGCTAAAACTTGATGTCATATATACAAAAGAAAGCTATAATTAGTAGATGAATACAAAGTTTATGACTATAAAATTCAAAAACCTAGTTTTGTTCATTCTAATTTATATTATAAAGAATTAGTTGTTCTAAAGTTGGTAATACCGAAAACCGAAATACCGAATTTGGTAGATATAATTAAAAACCGAAAATTTTTGTTGGTAATTGGTAGCTCAGTTTTGAAACCGAAAGCTTTGGTTTTGAAGTTGGTAATACCTATAACCGATTCGAACAGACCGAGTGACAGCCCTAATAAATTCTCTAAGTTTCTAGGGAGCTGAAGGCTTTTGGTGTTTTTAGCAAATCCTCTATAGCAGTACCGAAGGAAGAAACCCGTTATTTTGATGTATTTGATGTTTAATGAGTGACCTAATTCTATGTACCACTATGGATACTGACACATCTTCTTATCTGTCTCGATGACAGTGGAATGGTGTGTAATGGTTATTTTGGCTTAAGATGAATATATTGCCGCCCATTATGGGTTTGATTCAAAAAGTATCCTTTTATAGTCATTTGCTTTTTCTTTGTGTCTTAACCGAATTGAACTTCATCCTTACACTATGCCAATAATAGCTTCAGACGACAGATATCATCTGTCGTCTGAAGATGATATGGAAATTATCTGTTATGTATCCAGCTGCCGTTTCTTACGGTATCAGACGACAGATATCATCCGTCGTCTGTCCTCATTCAAACAATAGAAATTTCGCAAGGCTCTGTCATCTGAACAACCCAAAATTGAAGGATCTCGGACTTTCTGTGGTTATTAATTACATACAGCAACAGATTAATGTTGTTCAAATGAACTACAAACTACAGTTTTAATAAAACTGTTGTTGTTTAACATTTAATAAGAACACATTTATATGTTGTCTGAAGTTACCAAAATAAAGGCTTGTTTAAAAATCTGTTGTCTGAATGCATTTTTAAAGACATTTGATTATTGTTTGAAATTCACTTAAAACTGGGTAAATTATGCCTCATCTGTCATCTAAATAGTTTTAAGAATTTATTTTTATTTTTTTTGTCTTGTTTTCCTGCCACAGTTTTAAGTATTTATGTTGTCTGATGGACAATATAACTATATGTAATCATGTACTTGTGTAGTTTGATTGAGGTCAGAAACTTACTCTTCTGTTGTTTGAAGCACATTTGAAATATAGATAACTTGTTACTTCTGTTGTTTGATATAACAAGAAACAACATATTTTGGTACAATTTAGTTGTTCACTTTCATGTTGAGACAACATATGTTGTAATCTTGTGTTGGTTGTTAACCATATATGGACATCATTCATTTTGGAACAATACAAAAGGCTTGTTATATCATCAAAGTCAAAAGGCTTGAAGCCAATTCAGAACATAATTTAAAAAAACACCAAGCAAAACTAGATTATTTCTAACACGTACAAAAACAAATAATTATAGAGTAATATTACTCCAAAGCAATCTACCATATATATATATATATATATATATATATGGAATTGACATGGCGATCTGCAAGCTCTCCTCTCCCAGTAAAATAGACACAAAAGAGTCAAAGCAATCTGCATCACACATCAAAAGGGAGACATAAGTGAACTGGAATGTTAAGGCATGAATAACTTAGCTTTGCGAATTTATTAAAGTTCATTTGTACAACCATGAACTTGAACTTTTGTAGACTCATAGTAAACATGTTAAGGTAGAACATACTGAATTTTCATGGAATTCAGATTTAGGAAAGCAAGAAAAAATATGAACACAATCTGACTGAACTGCAGGAGTCATATAAAAAAAAAAATTTCAGCAGCATGGTCAACTGAAAAAATTCATTGTAAGTCCAATTGACATGAAATTAGTTTTGAAACAACCATTTGAAATGCATAATTCAATATACATAAAAACCATAAGTTAAATGATTCAAATAGGAGTTCAAATCTCAACAGAAAATCAGAGGATACATTCAAAATGTTGGAACTTTCCCAAATGCAAACCAAATTTGGAAGTATCACCGAAAATTCACTTTGCTTCAGAAAAAGATGAAACTTTCCAGATCCTTTGTTAACTAATAGAACAGAGACATGTTAAAATTTTAGTATATTTGAAGATCAGTAAGTAGGGTAAAACAAATACCAAAGAGAGCTGTGCTGCAGGGTAGTTTCTGCAGAATTCCCAAAGAAGTTAGCACTTATCCATGACTTCTTGGATAAACAACTTATGAAGTATGGACTACAAGTTATTAGGATACAAGTTATTAGCCTATCAATCATCATCATCAGCTCTTACCAGTTCGTCAAAGCTATTACCAACCGTCAACAACAGAAACCCACCAAAATCGCTGCTAGGGATTTGACGGACTGGAAAAGATCTTCGGAGGCTTCGGTCTCAGTTTTGTTGCCATTATGCGGGTCGATGGTTGCTGGATTAGTGGCCTCCATATTGGAATAGTCGTTGTATGCGGGCTCTTTCATCGTCGTGGGATCAACGAGCTCGGTGATTGCGACGACGATGACGGTGGTGGTTTTTGATTGTTCGTCTTCTTCCATGTAATTGGGTTGGAGGTTGTCCATTACTTCCCATTCCTACGCTCATGAAGAAAGTGAAGCGCTGCTACACAAAAAATTGTGAGAGAGATAAAAATTAAAATTTTAGGGTTTGAGAATCTCGATTTGGGGATTTGGGGCTTCTTTGATTGGATTTCTCCGAATCGAATCAAATAGGAAACTAATGAAAGCTTAAGCTAGCTGGGGGAGATGAATCGATCAAGCTGATAGCCAGCTCTTGCTACCTCTTGCTACACTAGGTTAGGAGAGAGCCATTGAAAGAGGCTTACCAATGAACAACAATGAATGAATTCTTCGGACCCGTTCCTTCTTCAAATCGAAGAACAGTATCAATAGATTCAACCATCCTTCTCACTTAGTTAACATATCTTCTTTGTCCAAAATCCAGCTCGGAAAGTGCTTGTAGCTTTTGTCTCTTCTAGGGGAAAAGACCCTCTCTTAGCTAACAGGAAAGAATATTTGATGAGTTTGTGTGGAGAAAAAAACAAGCTAGCTAGGTCGAGAGAGGCACCATGGAAAGAAAGGTAATAGTTTTCAAAAATTTTAACCAAGTGGTGGGAAAAACACGGGGTCTTAGCGGGCAAAAGGGGTGAATAGGTTTGATTGTGCCAAAAAAAAACTATTTTTGGTCATATTAGGTCATACTATTCCTCCGTTTACTCAGACAACATATAAATGTTGTCCTAATTTTCAACCTTTAATAAGAATTTATCAATATTCTCAAATGACAGTTATCTATCGTCCTACTTTTTCAACTTACAAAAAAGATGAAAAAAACTGAAATAGTGTGGATTCTCATGCTATTCAGACAACATAATTAATTTATATATTGTATGAAGAAGTTTAAAAATTTAGACGATAGAAAACAAGAATTCTGTCGTCTGAATGCATTATTGGCATAGTGTTAATTTATTGCAATCAAATTTGTTATATATATATATATATATATATATATTATTTTTCATATTGCAGCAAGTAGTTATTCAAAGTTATCAATGCTTGAAATATCTCTTTCAAAATAATTGTCATATGGATCTTAATTATATTCAGTAGACAACATAATCAAATTAGACTATGTTATGTAATTCAACTCATCAGACAAAAAATAATATAATTCGACTAGGAATAGCATATATAGAACTCTCTCTAAAGTAATAAATATTCATTTATCGATAAAATGAATAAATTATTCATTTATAATTTTCTTAGTCCCGATATTATTCATTTATAGAGGTTTTACTGTATAGTAATAATTTCTCCTTTTGAAGACATGGGTGAATGTTGCTGTGTGTAAGATGTAAGTCCAACGCAATTGAGTTACATTTTATGACATATTCTCAAAGAAGCGATTTAGTGCAGTTAAATAGTTCTATGTTATTTGATGTCATATCTTTTATTGGTTTTTTTTTTTTTTTGATAATCTACCATTTAAGATTATAACCTGAAGTAGATTCCTCTACTTGAAGTTTGGAGTTAAAACATAAACTCATAATAATTATGACAGTTAAATAACATTCTATGTTTTTGGCTTTTTGTCTAATTACAATAAATTCCTTGTATTAGGAACCTTGATCACTAGTGCCTCCGGCGTAGTACTAATGAAGGATTTCCGCTACCTCTATGTATTTGAATGTATAATGAGTAGGTTTATTTCTATGTACCACTATAGGTACTACCACTATCTTCTTGTCTTTCTATGTCCTTAAATGACAGCGGAATAGTATGTAACGGCTTATTCTAACTTGTAATGAATATGCAATTTCCGCCCTACGGGGCTTGATTCAAAAAAAAAAAGAAAAAAAAGAAGCTAACATGCTTGTTATTGTTCAAAAAATGCTTGTCCATAACAAGATGGACTCGGGTTTTCTTTATTTTTGGGCCGAGTATTTTAATGGGCTAATATGGTTCAGGCTGCATGGGCTAATGGTCTTTCCAATAATACTCAATCTAAGTGGAGTTTTTCGTAATTATAAATTCATTTAATTTTACACTAAGGTTTATTTATTAAAAGTACATTATTATAATTTTTTTGTTTGGTCGAGACATTATTATAACATTGAGAGAGACATAAGAGTTGAGACTTGGGGATGGGACACTAGCTCAAGAACACTCTCTACCAGTCTAAACAAAATGGGTGATGTAGGCAGGGGACAGCACTGACAGGAGTATGTTTTTTGGGACTTGGGAGTGATACTTAATAATTGAATTGAAATGAAGGAAATGTTTGAACAGAAAAAAGAACTAATAATTATATTTAATTATCTCGGCTGCCAGAAACAAGGGAAATGGAAGCGAGGTCAGATTGTCAGAAACCCTAAATCTCTTTTTCTTCTATGCTGTCAGTGTCACTGTGGCATTGTCGTCCTCTCTATTCCCTCTTCCCTCTTCCCTCGGCCCTCTTCAAACGAGTCAAATCACGCAGTCATGCATATACTCTCAGTCTCTTACCGTCTCATGACATAAAACAGACTCTACGAAGTACGAACAGCTAACCCGATCTAAATGGCGTTACCAATGCAAACGGAACAGAAAAATCAAGGTAAGGACCATTGCCCTTCGGTGATCCAGACCTTTAGTAGTTCTTAGTCTTCATTCGATCATCAATGTATATCCGAGTCTGGTCCTGCCTCTAATTAACTAATGAACACTGACCATTCCACTATACAGTGCTACTCAGTGGCGGAACCACATGGAAGGAGTCTAGACAGAATTTTGGTCCAAAATCTCTCAAGTATATGTATATTTCCCTTCAATCCATACTATAGCCCCCAAAAAAAAAAAAAATTATATGCAGCTACTCGACTAACTCGAGCCCTCGCGTCCTCGTCTCCTTGACAGCAGTAGTGCGGCACCAGTTGGAGACAAGCTCGATGATCTGATCATCTTTGATCGATGGACTCCCCGATGACTGCCTTGACCTTCTGCTAAACAAGCAGAAACTAGCGAGAAACAAGATAAACGGCAAAGACAAAAACACCTAGCTACTTACTCTGGTTGATTATGAGGATTAACTGCACCGTTAAGATCAATCTCCTATCAATCTGTTTATGATTTCTCCTTTTCTTTTCTAATACCCGCTGTTTGTTTGTTCAAATATGACACTTTGCCCTTGTCTATATATAGGAAATATAAACCTCTAGTGGCTAAAATGAGAGTAAAACAAGTTTGCAGAGTATTATTTTGCAGAGTACTACTATTAACGTACGTGTCTAGCTTAGCTTAGGATGGTTCCAACGTTCAAGTCATGTTGTTGATGTCAAGTTTCCTTTACTCTGCACTTTTATTTTTTTAAGTACTCTGCAATAGTGTACTTCTAATTAGCCTAGACGACTTTTGTATCTCGGATCCGCCACTGGTGCTACTCTCTCTCTCTTTCTCTCTCAATTATTTATGCGGCCAGTACAGACCACAGAGTGTGCAGAGCCACCCTTGCATTATCGGATTTCGGAGACACGCGATGCTGGGATTACACCACCAGGCTCTTCAAGGAGATGTCTATACATTTGCGTCAAAACTCAAGCAGCATGTTAAACTAGAGGGCAGTCCCGATATGAAGCGAGGCCCAAAGAGAATTTCAAAGAGGCCTAGGGTTCAGGGAGCATAATATATAAATCAGCTAACCTTCTAATTTCTAACGAATTCTGAGAGCAATGCTTCAATGTGCTAGGATAATGGGAGCATATATACATAGAAGGTGACGGTTCAACATATATAATCGGCTAAATTAATGGAAGTGAAAGAGTTCTTGAGGTGCAAAATTTAAATATAATAAATTTTACTCTTCAAACTGAAGTAGGTTAATTAATAAAGTACAGGATTAACCATTAACCCAAAAAAAGAAAATTAAAAGAACAACTTTCGAAGTTAAACTGCTAGAGTTTGTTCTTATGCAATTGTAAAACCAATTGATCCAAGCTAAAAATAATCATAAATTATGGATGAAATTAAGCTCACAAATGTTTTGCCTTTCTTAATTTCTTTCTTCATTTTCTACCTAGCTCGGAAGTAGTACTGGAAGTATCAACTACACTGGCTTAGTCGATCTCATGTGAGGACCTCAATCTCATTTAGATACGTATTGTGAGAGTTTCTGACCCAAAAAAAACAAAGTGAGAGAAGGTTTCTGTGTGGGTGAGGCTAGCTACAGCTGATTAGAACAGATTACAAGGGTAGAAGGAACCCTCCCACTATATTACGACAACCTAGACCACATCAATCCGACATTACTCCATACTGAGGATGAGGGAAACTGTAGCGACCAGTTGAACAGTCTAATCGATACCTAATCCAAACTAGACAACCTAGACCACATCAATCCAACATTACTCCATACCGAGGATGAGGGCAACTGTAGCGACCAGTTGAACAGTCTAATCGATACCTAATCCAAATTAGGGGTTATCATTTGGTCTGCAGGCCCAAAAGTCCACGGGCGCCCGCACCGGCCCGTAGCAAAGCCGATCTCGACCTTGTCCATTAGGCATGAGGCAGGGCTAGGGTGGAGGGTTCAAGGCCCGGCCTTATAAGTCCAGCCCGAAAGCCCATTCAATTCTAGTATTAATATTTTTTTTTATGTAGTTATATTGAACTAATTATTGCATTAGGCCATATTTTCCTTTAATTTTGTATTTTATTTTGTTGAGTCATTAATATATCATAATTTTTTCATAGTTTTTTTTTATTTATAATTTTTTCACAGCTTTTTTTATTTATTTTTTTAACAAAATAATAGGCCTCATCAAAAACCTCGAGGATCAAGTGGGCCGATGGAGGCCCGCCGGCCCACAGGGCCACAAGCCTGACCTAGCCTGTTAAAAAGCCCGCCTTGGTGGGTAGAGAGCCGGCCCATCAAAAAGCCCTCAAAAACCAGGCCCGGCCTACCAAAAGCCCGCTAGGCCCAGCCCGTAAACTATTATATATGTGTTATATATATATATATATATATATATATATATATATATATATATATATACACAGATTTTATCCAAAGCGGAACTCCGCTTTTAAATTAATGTGTGAAGTTCAAGTTTTCAGTCACTTTTTGGTCGCATATCCACATCTCGACCGTTCAGTTTTTAGGTACTACTGTATAGATCATGTCTGCAAATTTTCAGCTAAATTGATGATCGTTAAGGTATCTAACTCGCTTAAACCAATAGACGGACTGAATCTGTCAACCTAAACCGTACTAGCTTTAAGGCATCAATTTGGCTGAAAATTTTCAGAGATGATTTATACACTAGTACCTAAAAACTGAACGGTCGAGATGTGGACATGCGACGGAAAAGTGACCAAAAACTCGAACTTCACACGTTAATTTCAAAGCGAAGCTCCGCTCTGGATAGGATCTGTATATATATATATATATATATATATATATATATATAAACACACATATATCTATATTAGTATATATATTTATAAACACACACACACATATATATATAGATATATAATCTATATATATATAAACACATATTCTATATAAAAGTATGAGAACTTCCACACATATATAAACACACACACACACACACACACATATATTCTTAAATATGTGTGTGTGTGTGTGTGTGTTTATATATGTTTGTGGAAGTTCTCATACTTCTATATAAAATATGTGCATACAGCCCCGTTCACCTGGTCAGCAACTGACCAGGGATTATTTGGTCACTTATCGTCCGATTGAAATCGGACGGTTAACAGATAAGTGATGAAATCTGGGATGAGATCTGTCAACCGTCTGATTTCAATCGGACGGTAAGTGACCAAATAATCCCTGGTCTGCAGCTGACCAGGGGAACGGGACTCTACTCTTTGGAGTGTATGATATATAAATATAGGTTTATAAGAGTAACTAAGTTTGACCTTGTTGATTGAATTCAAAACGGGAACCAAATTGGCTAAATTTTTTACAACCACCATAAAACATTACAATCTCTCCATCGAGCGGTTGGTTTCTCTAAATTCATTTTCTACTTCATGGTTGCTTTAGAATGCAACTCAACAATTTAAATGCAATGTACAAGTCATACAACTTTAGGAGACAAATTGATATAGGCCAACGTCTTTGTAATTAAAATTGAAATTTTTATCTTATGTACATGCACATCCATCGATAGGATATTTACAGACGTGATGTGGAAAAATAAGCACGTTTCGCCGTCATCAAGCCATCGATCAACCAAGAAAACATACAAGTGACGACGGTTGACCAAGTCGATTGGATTCGAAAATATAGTGAAATTGGCTAAATTTTTTACCACACTCATAATTTATTGTAATAATCCCATCCAACGGTCGGTTTTTCCATTTTCTTTGAATTGATAGGGGTTGCTCTTTGGAGTGCATAATATATAAATATAGGTTTATAAGAGTAACTAAGTTTGATCAAGTTGATTGAATTCGAAACGAGAACCAAATAGGTTGGATTTTTTACGACCACCATAAAACATTACAATCTCTCTATCAAGCGGTTGGTTTCTCTAAATTCATTTTCCACTTCATGGTTGCTTTAGAGTGAACCTCAACAATTTAAATGCAACATATAAGTCATACAACTTTAGGAGGTAAATTGGTATACATCAACGTCTTTATAATTAAAATTGAAATTTTTATCTTATGTCGATGCATATGCATCGATGGAATATTTATAGATGTGATGTAGAAAAATAAGCACGTTTCGCAGTTATTACGCCACCGGTCAACCAAAAAGACATAGAAGTGACGACAGTTGGCCAATTCGATCGGATAAAAAAATATGGTGAAATTGGCTAAATTTTTTACCACACTCATAATTTATTGTAATGATCACATCCAACGGTTAGTTTTTTTTTATCTTCTTTGAATTGATAGACGTTGCTCTTTGGAGTGTATGATATATAAAGGATTAAATATTGTTTAGTCCTTGAGCTTTTGACCAAAAAACACTTCAGTCCCTGACCTTCTAATTTCACACGTTTAGTCCTTGTACTTTCAGAATTTGGACCAATAGGTCCATTTCGTTACTCTCTGTCCAAAAACTCAGTTATGTTGCTGACGTGACAATCCGTCCTCATTGAAAAGTCTATTATACCCTCACATTCCTTGTTTTTTTTTTTTTTAGGGTTTAATTTTTAATTTTTATGTCTTTTTTATTTTCTGCTTACCCTCTCTCCAAAACCTCCATTCTCCTCTCTACCAACCACCAACTCCCAACCCTCGAAACCCAGAAATTTTTCATCCCCACCGCTACTGCTCCGCCGCCCAAAACCATATCCAAAATGAAAATTCCCCATTTCTCCAATGGCGACCTGCAAAACCCCACTCCAAACTAAACTTCCAAAATCAACGAACAAAAATTCCAATTCCAGAATTGATCAAACAACCAAACTTCTAATCAAGATCAAAACTTGACCACTCAAATCACAATCAACAAACTAAACCAAATCACACATTGCACAAGTACATGTACCTTTACGAATCTGTCCATTCTATCAAGCGAGTAGCCGTATCGGACGAACAGCAGCGGCGAATTCGCCAGCGAAACTATCCTGTCCACAAATGGAAGCTTGGATTTCACGCTCAAACTCTTGAATATAAACTCGTCCCCATCCCAAATTCTGAAACCTCATAATCATCTGATGGACTGTTGGCAGTGAGGTTCAGCAGCTTGGTGTAGTTCACGGCGTCGAAGTTCTTGGGGTGGAGAATCGAGGCCCCGGCCTCGAAGAACTCGCCGGAGACGTTGCTGCAAATCAGGAAGCAAAACGTCGCCATATTTCCTGACCCGATCTGAGCACAAGCCATCAATTCCCAGCCGGCTGGGTTTCAATCTGGGCTTTTGATCAAGAAGATCGATATGGGTCTCGATCTTCTAGTGCTTCTTCAAAAACAACAAAGTCTACAAATTCCTAAAATCTAGCAATCTCCTGGTAATTTTTCGACTTCTCTGACCTTTCCTTGCATCCATGTTCTTCGTCTCACCAATTTGAAGCTGTCGGCGTCATGGATTCGGAGGTTAAGCTTGAAGGAGGTGGGATCGATGAAGATAAGGTCGAAGCTAGGTAGGTTCCTTGGGCTTTGAGGGAAAGTCAGAAAGATGGAGATGAGATCCAGCTCCATTTCACCTCCCTACTACCCACGATGGCTCAAAGTTTGGGGCGGTGAGGTTTGTGGGCGGAGAGATATGAGGGGTTGAGAGAGCTCGATAAGTAAAAGAAAAAAATTAAAAATAAAAATTAAAAAATAAATAAATAAAAAAACAGAAATTAAGGGAATAAAAAAAAGGAATGTGAGGGTATAATAGACTTTTCAATGTGGACGGATTGCCACGTCAGCAACATAACGGAGTTTTTGGACGGAGAGTAACGGAATGGACCTATTGGTCCAAATTCTGAAAGTACAAGGACTAAACGTGTGAAATTAGAAGGCCAGGGACTGAAGTGTTTTTTGGTCAAAAGCTCAAGGACTAAACAGTATTTAATCCATATATAAATATAAGTTTATAAAAAAATTAGTATATTTAAAGATTTATTTGTAAATAAAGCCCTCAAGGCCCGCTTTATATGAACGGACTTGGATCCTTCGATTTATAATAAAGCCCGGCTCAACCCGGCCCGCTACTATTTAAAAATATAGTAAGGCCCGGCCCGGGCCGGTCCAAGCCCGCTATGAATGGGCTCGGCCCGTTGATGAGGCCTACAAAAGAACATGACATATTAATATAATGGGCTCAGCCCTGCCCACCCAAAAACCCGTAAGGCCCTAGGTCTTTATTTTTAAGAGAAGTCCAGCCCGAAAAATTTTAAAAAAATATTGTGGCTTAGCCCGATCCCATTAATTTTGGGCAGGGATGCCCATTGACGACCCCTAATCCAAACCAACTAAAACTTTTAGAATATTTTTGATTTCTAATTTATATATCTGGTGACAAAATCCTCTATTTCTCCGGCAATTCTTTCTTTCTCCATTTATGTTTGTGTCTCCCTTCCTCTTTTTCCGGCATTTTTCTTACTTAACTATCCACCCATCGTCATGGCCTATAGAAATAAATTACAAGGAGAAAGAAGTCAACCAACTCATAAAATTACAAAGTATGAAATAGAAAAGGAAGAAGAAAATCATAATCACAAAGAGCCTAACCAACCATGGATGACCATGCATGCCGATCTAATGGCTCTAAAGCTCAGTCTAATCTTTAGAATACAATTCAGTCAAGATCAAATATGAGTATGTCTTATATCTCAAGATAAAAGATTCAAGATTGGATTTAAATGGTTCTAATACCTAGTGATGAAGAAGATTGCAGCAAATTAGGCTTTCCAATTCAACTTGAAGAGTGACAAATATGCTTCTTCAGTGCTTGAGAAAAGAACTCTAATTGTAGAGAGAAAACTCGTGTAAATGAGAGAAATTAAATAACCCACTATCCTTATCTAAAGCAAACAAGGGTAAAGCAATTATATATCTTCTCCCTCTCTCTCTCTCTCTCTCTCTCTCTCTCATTTATAAAAAAAAAATATATCTTTGATAAATATTTATGGTATATATTTCTTTGGCTTTAACAGCATATTAAATATGTTTCTATTTACAAAAAGAAAAGTATATTAGATAAAAATTTAAGTATTCATATGAATTTTGGTGGGAGAAATCAAAAGCCATTGTTATAATAACAGTATGCAAACAAAACATATGCATAAGGGTGTGATCTATCAGTTTAATATATATTTATTTTATTTAACTGTATCTTTTCGCAGATACATACTGATATTGGTATCTAATAAGTCCCTATATTCTGATAAACCAATTTATCCTCTTATTTGTCACGATTATGTGTATTTGTTAAACAACTGAAACAGAAAATAACAAAGGGTATCATTTGCTCTATCAAAAAATTGTTACAAAAGTGTGTCTAATAGAGGGAGGTGGCTAATAGCCAATTTTCTAGTAGTGTACAAAAAAGTCATTTCTTTGCGATGTTAAGAACCAGTCGTAAAAGAGGCCAAAAGTGTCGTAAAAGGTTATTTGCGACAGACTTGCGACGGGAAAAGAAACGTAGTTAAAAAATGAGTCCCAAATAATGGAGCACTTTTTACGACATACGACTCGCGTCACTAATAATTATTTGTGACGGTTGACTTTGCGTCAGAAAAAATTCTATCGAATTTACTTTTCTTTTTTTTGCGACACCTTTTTGCTACGTGATGGTCCGTCGCAAAACATATATGCGACATGTTTTTGCCACATTACAATGCATCGCAAAAATTTTGCCACGTGGAGGTCTGTCGCAAAAAATATTTTCCACGCAAAAGTTTGTCGCAAAAGATGTTTGCGACGACCATATAAATGTCGTTAAAAATTGTAAAAGCAAAAATGGAATAGATATACTCATTTTATTAGATAGTCCCTTTATATAGGGTGAGGATTACAATGGTAATATCAATTACAATAATGACAATAAAGGATGATTGAGCTGTAATCGCTAATTCCTTCTTCGTCAGTTACTTTGACGAAGGCCCATAATATGTTTTTCATTTAACACTCCCCCTTGTGCCAAGTCAAAGACAACCTTGCCAAGTAACAATAAAAAAAAAACCCTGTGCATGAGACAAAAAATACACCTTGGTCGAAGAAAAAGAGCATAATACACATATTACATTTGATGATGACATGTGTGTTAGACTCCCCCTGACGTCAACATCTCCCCCTGATTCTTACATTAGTCAAGAGAGCTCGGAAAGTCTTCACATTCCTATGTTTTTCACAGGTCTCTCAAATATGGCCTTAGGCAATGATTTGGTAAACAAATCTACCACATTCTCCTCAGACCTTACATGATTCACTTGAATCTTAAGGAGAGCCTGTTGTTGCTGATTGTAGAAAAACTTTGGAGATATGTGTTTTTTGTTATCACCCTTGACATATCCTAGTTTCATATGTTCGATGCAAGCTGCATTATCTTCATAGATGCAAGTAGGCTCATTAGCGGTAGAACTCAAACCACTAGTCCCTCAAATATGTGTAATGATAGCCCTTAACTATATACACTCATGAACTACCTCATGTAGAGCAATGATCTCATAGTGGTTCGAGGAGGCAGCCACAAGGGTTTGCGTGGTTGATCTCCAAGATATCGCCGTGTTGCCAATGGTAAACACATAACTAATTTGGGAATAACCTTTATCTGGGTTAGAGAGGTACCCAGCATCAGCAAAACCAACCAAAACATTATTTGGGGTTTCGGTGTAATGAGTGACGTTTTCGCCATCAATATTTCCCTTAGAGATTGTTGTTCCACCTGTGGTGCCTGTCGTCTCTCTGTAGGGAAAGAACAGTCCCAAGTCAATGGTTCATTTTAGGTATCGGAAAATGTTCTTGATACCATTCAAGTGACGCTGCGTTGGCGCTGAGCTAAATCTAGCTAACAAGTTCACTGAGAATGCAATGTTTGGTCGACTGCATTGGATTTAAGTACAATAATGCACCTATTGCACTTAGATAGGGAATTTCAGCTCCAAGGACCTCTTCGTCATCTTCCTTTGGACGAAATGAATCTTTTTTTGCATCCAGACTTCGATCGATCATGAGAGTGCTAGCAGGATGCGCTTTGTCCATGTTAAATCGCCTGAGCATCTTTTGGACATATACAAAATGGTGGATTAGTATTCCACAAACTTGGTGTTCTAGTTCAAGGCCTAAACAGAATGGAGTTTTCCCAAGATCCTTCATCTCAAATTCAGATTTCAAGTAGCTCGCGGTTTCTCTTATTTCATCAAGAGTACCTATTATGTTCATATCATCCACATATACAGCTAGAATTGCAAATCCGGAACTTATTTTCTTTATGAATACGCAGGGGCATAAATCCTTATATCGTTCTTATATCCCTTCCCAATTAAGTAGTCACTTAGACAGGTATACCACATCCACCTGAATTGTTTCAATCAAGAAAATGAGCCTTTCAACCTAACTGCAAATGCATTTCATGGTTTAGAGTCACTTGATTTGGGTAATGTAAGGCCATCAGACACTTTCATATGTATCTCTGAATCAAGATCCCCATAGAGATATGCAGTAACCACATCCATGAGCTGCATTTCCAGTCCTTCGAAAACTACCAAGCTAACTAAGTAGTGGAACATTATAATGTCCATTAATGGAGAGTATGTCTCCTCGTAGTCCATTCCAGGGAGTTGTGAGAAATCTTGCACCACATGGCGAGCCTTATATCTCAGAACTTCATTCTTCTCATTACGCTTTCTGAGAAAGACCCATTTATGTCCTACATGCTTTACACTTAGTGGGGTTAGCACTACCAGACCTGACAGGACCCGACCCAAGATTTCACCCTGAAATCCGAGGTGGCCCTGCAGGGCCCATTTTTCGAGAAAATTCGGCAAAACTTTCCCTAAAATGGACAACCTTACCCTGAAAAGAAATAAAACCACACTTCTAAGCAACCATCCTTATACTCCTGGAGCCATCTTGCTCCCCAAATACCAGCAGCTCCATTTTCACATTAAACAAATCTCATAGGTTATCAGAGCAATTCTAAAGTGAATATAAAGAGAGTAAGGAATTGATGAGCCCTACAATGTGGAAGCAGTGACAACTATGCCTCAACTCCGTGTACGCCCGACCTCAACTAATTTAGCCTGCAAACTAGGCATTTGAAACCGAAGGGACTAGGGGAAAAGTATTGAAAAACATGTTAGAGTGAGTGGACAAAATTAAATAATCAAGAGAATTTAAATGAAGCAAACTTGAATACTTTCCCACTTATTTAAATTTATAAAACCTCGATGCATGCAATGTTTATAAAACATATTTCTTTAAACTCAAAATCTCGTGAAAACATATCAACCCCGCTGGTTAAGAGAAATCGGAGTAGCCCCGCTAGTCAAGTAATAATATGATATGGGGAAGAAATATCACCATACGGGTAAAGGAGCCCCTTAGGCTCTACCCTCGACTGCCACTCACACATAGATTGTGTGAGGAGGAGAACTAATAACCTCGGCGGCCACTCACACACACAGAGTATGTGATGAGGAGAACTAACAACCTCAACTGCCACTCACGTGAGGAGGAGAACCAATCACCTCAACTGCCACCCACACACACAAAGTATGTGAGGAGGAGAACTAATAGAACGACCCGGTATGGTGAAGAAAACATTCAAATCCAGTAAATCCATAAATCCATAAGGCTTCCCCAATTTCTCATGAGAAAACAAATATATTCCAATGACATGGCCCCGCACGCGAAAACATTCTCGAAAACATAAACAAATAGGCGAGAAATAATAAATATAACAATCCTTCCAAAAACCTCAAGTCCGATAATATGACAGAAAGCTCAAAATCAACGAATAAAATATTTTACTGAATTCTGAAAATCACCTCGGAAAATGACTCGTCGAGAATCACATAAATCATGATTTCAATTAAAATCATATATCGGAGATAAACTATCGAAAGCTCAAAATCCATTTCCGAAACATAATTGAAATAAATCATAATTAATCTCTGAAAATTAAATCATATTACCGAAACAATTCTTAAATCCAAATCCGAGCATAACAATTTCATATCCGAATTCATATGGAAAACAATGCCAAAAATTATAATTCAAAGCAAAATATTATGCTCGATAAATAAAATAATAAATAAATAAATCAATCAATCATCATTTCGGGAAAATAATTGCATGCATCATTATTTAAAACAAACGTCCACTCACTGTACTATTTAGGCGATCACGCATAAGGGCTTCTTCGCCAATTAGTAGTTCGATACGTCACCATATATAATTATAATCCGTAAACGAATAAATAAGACGGAAATTTAATTTACGATAAATAAGAATTGAATTTCTAATCCTCTCCTCTACGTCCAAAGCCTTCGATTCTCATTGGATTCCCTCCAAATTTCACCTATAATATCAATTTGTTGATTTACAATTTATAGACAAATTCGAGAGAAATTTGACGGTTGAATTCTCGTAAATCGATAACCGAAATTCTAAATTTTCATAAATTCATAATTGATTCAAAAATTTTCCAATCTTCACCAAAATCACATATATAAACTCTACATCAATTATGTGATTTAATTAGCTAAAAACAGGATTTAAGTCACTATTCCCTCACTGCAAATGTTCATGATGCGGCACTGTTCACAAGCGGTCAACTTCTCAGATGGTTACCAAATTTTGGCAGCAGCTTCATCTCAACCTCCCTAGCATTTTTCTCAACTACACCAAGTTCAGAAAACAACTAGAACTACCTCAACAATTTAGAAAACTGTAAACCCAATTTGTGAATAGTACCGGATTTTCAATTTCTAAAATCCTCCAATATATCTATACAATATCATACTTAAAAGAAAGCCCATGAGGTAAGGAAGAGATTGATACCATTTTTGCTGCCGGAAATTGCCGGAATCGACGCCGGAAGATCTCTCTCTCTCTCTCTCTCTCTCTCTCTCTCTCTCTCTCTCTCCTTCTTTTCAGCCGTGAAAGGGGAAGAACAACTGAGAATGATCAGCCAAAGACCCTTATAATTGAGGGGTGATAAAATGACCAAAATACCCCTAAGACGAAAATACCCATAACTTTTGCATATGAATTCCAATTTTAACGTGCCACATGTCTACGAATTCGGTTTAACGTCCTCTATGACTTTCATGAAGAGAATTTTCTCAAATTTTGACCCAAACAAAAAGTCTACTTTTTAGGCCCCCTAAAAGTGTCAAAACGAAGTTAAAAGTCAACTTTGAGAATTTTCTTAAATTTTGACCCGAACAAAAGTCAATTTTTTAGGCTCCCTAAAAGTGTCAAAACAAAGTTAAAAGTAAAAGTAATTGTCATTTACCATCCAAATAATTAGTAAAACGATAAATTAAGATACGGGATGTAACATGACCAAATACCTGTCTCTTTGCGAGAGAATCTAGTTTTGTCTGGATTACTTATTTCCATTTAGGCCAATATGCTCTTTGTTGACATTCAGCAGTAGAGCATGGTTCGATATCATCGTGCTCTATGATTTCTTGAGCAACAGTGTACGCAAATACATCATCAATATATATGGAAGATCTTTCCATCAACTCATACTCACTCTCATAATCCATTGAGATTTCTTTGTTCTCTGGAATCATTTCAAACATCAGAGCGTCCTCCAGTATTGATTCATGTACATAACTATAATCAGAGACAATCTCATGAGAGAAATTCTCTACATTGATAATTAATGGATCGGTTTGTGCCTTACGCGCCCTCTTCTTCCTTGGGTGAGTGTCAGTCGAACCAAGTGTGACAGGGTCCGCCCCGGATTCCACCCTGGAACCCGGAGTGGCCCTGCGGGACCCACCTTTAAAGAAGGTTTACCAAAAATTTCGGCATAACCTCCCTTAAAAAATGGGTAACCCAAAACCTGTAGCATTTCAATTTCACTTCAAAACAACCCTCCCAAAACTCCTGGAGCCACCCTGCTCCCAAAACCGCACAATTCCACAATTTAGAGTAACAAATTATCCAATTAACTCAAATTACAACCAAGCCAAAGGTTACAATATTAATACAAAAATCTCAAGGTCATCAGAGCAGTCTAACACCAAAAGAACAATGATAAACAAAGTAGGTTAGCAAGTAACCTACGGGGGATAGATGACAGCGGTGGTGCTAAGCCTCAACTCCTAAAGCCGAACAGCTACACTGCGAACTGGGCATTTGAAACCGAAGGGCCCACGGGAAAGTACATAAAAACGTTAGCGTGAGTGGACAAAATAAATAACTTAAACAAAAAAGATTTTATACTTTCCCACATTTATTTCTTTAAAACTCCCGATGCATGCAATAATTAAGAAAAGACCGACTAGCCCCGCTAGTCAAGAACAACAACAAAAGAACATAGGGAAAAAATGGGTTCACCATACGGGAATGGAGCCCCTCAGGCTCAACCTACCCTCGACTGCCACTCACACATAGATTGTGCGAGGAGGAGAACTAATAACCTCAACTTCCATTCACACATAGATTGTGTGAGGAGGAGAATATCACCTCTACTACCACCCACGTGAGGAGGAGAAAGCTACCTCACTGCCACTCACAAACACAAAGGAAGTGAGGAGGAGACTTATTCACATGACCCGCGTATGGTGAGGAAGAAGATCGTAGAAAGCCAATAAATCTGTATAGTTTCCCCACATATCTCACGAAATAAGAATCCAAGTGTATAAAGACGTGACCCCGCACGCCAAGATCATCTCAAGTTCTAAAATAAGTAGGGTATAAAGAAGTATAAAGTTTTGCTTCCTCGAATTCTTATTTCGTAAATCTCTTAAAAAGCTCCAAGAGCTGAATATAAATATCAAATCAATAGTATAAATTTTCCGAATCCGCATAAAACAAAATCCTCAAATCGAGCATAACGAATCTTAATTCAAAAGTTCAAACCAATAAAACATTCAATAATCCAAACCAAAATAAAATGCTCGATAAATAAGTTGATAAATCAATAACTTAAAACTTGCGGAATTTAATTTGCATGCATCAATTAAAATCAAAGGTCCACTCATAGTGTACGGCTAATCCTGCCGTCGATCCGAACCCTCCTCGAGGGAATCCTCCTCACGTCCTGTACGATATAACGTTTGTAAATCAATAATTACAGGACGGAAATTAATTTTACGTATATTATAAATTGAAATTTAAAGCGTCCCCCGTCAACATCCACCTCCTTAATTCACATCGAATTCATCCGAACATTCACCATTAATAATCATTCGTCAGTATACATATTCTAGAGTGAATTCGAAGGGACTTCGGCGATCGAATTCACGTAAATCAATAATCAACAATTCATGCTCAATCGTAACTTCCTCCAATTTCCATCAAACTTCATGTATAAACTTCTAATATCATTAAAGAATTTATGGAACTAAAACGGTAATTAAAACGTAGTTCTACGCGCTACCTACAGTGGCGGCGCGTGGGGACCGCGCGCCGGCAGCCACTTCCTCCGATGACCACCAAACTCCGGCACTAGCATCTACACAACAAGCCCAACCAACTTCCCAACTACAACATCATCCAATTTTACCTCGAAGTGGTCGAATCAAGCCGGTGAAGAAAAGCTCGAAACTTCAAGAACCCTAAAAATGGAAAATTGTCAATTCGATATCTACACTGCAAATTGGATTGAACTACCTTAGGGGAAATGATCACCATCAAAAACCGAACCTTCGATGCTAACCTGGTGGCCGGAATGGCCGGAAATCGGCGAAACCCCAAAACTGCAACCGGAGCAAACCTTGCTTCGATCCGAGCTTTTCCGGCAAAATCGTCGAAAACTAAGGGCACCAGCGTGACCAGGGGGAGGAGGCGACCCTGTGGTGGCCGGCTTTCTGCCGGGTGATGGCCGGACGGCGGCCAATCGAAGGGAAGAAGGATTTCCCGAAGAAGAAAGAGGGGAAAATCGGGGGAGAGGAGAGAGAAAGGTGGGTTTCCGGTTTTGGAAACCTACCACAGTAATTTTCCTTATATATATAATTTTCTTACCATGAACAGTAACTTTAATCTTTCGCTTATAACTTTCACATACGAACTCCAATTTTTACACACCACATATGCACGCGCTCGGTTTAACGTCCTCTACAATTTTCGTGAAGGAAGTTTCCTCAAATTTTGATCCGAACGAAAAGTCAACTTTTAGGGCCACTAAAAGTAGCTGAACAAGTAAAAAGTAAAAGAAATTGTCGTTTCCCGTCCATATGACTAATAAACGGTAAAATTTAGGTCCAGGACGTTACAAAGTGGCCTCCCCCTCTTCCTTTGGGGAGCCATGGCCTCAACCACACCTCCACTAAGTGTGGTTGCAGCACTCTATCTGCTACGCCATGCCCCTTTTTGGGGACTTCTCATGTGATCTCGTCACTTTTGCGATATCAGTAAATGCATCAGGCATCGAATCTGCTACGTTATGAAGATCGATTATTTTTTTCACTTCACTTTCACATTGTGAAGTGCAGGGATCAAAATAAGATAGAGTGAGGACAAACCATGGCAATTCCTTTCATTCCCTTGGAAAATCATATTTCCTATCTCTCCCTAACGATAGGAAGACTGTCTCATCAAAGTGACAATCCGCAAATCTAGCAGTAAAGAGACCGCCTGTCAAGGGTTCTAAATAGCGAATAATGGTTGGGGAGTCGTATCCAACATAAATACCTGATCGTCTCTGCAGACCCATTTTTGTGCGTTGTGGGGGCCCAATAGGCACATATACTGCGCAACCAAATATGCGTAAGTGTGAAATTTCAGGCTCATATCTAGTTACCAACTGGTATACAGAAAATGGTTGGCTAGCAATGGGTTTGAAACAAATAAGTAAGGCTTCGTGCAATATTGCATAACCCCAGGCAGATATAGGTAGGTTGGTGCACATAACCAGTGCCTTAGCCACCATCTGTAGCCTTTTGATGGTGGCTTCTGCGAGACCATTTTGTGTATGTACATGGGGTACAGAATGCTCAACATCGATCCCAATAGACATGCAATAATCATCAAATGCTTTTGATGTAAACTCTCTAGCGTTATATGCAATAATCATCAAATGCTTTTGATATAAACTCTCTAGCGTTATCAAGCCTTATAGACTTAATAAGGTAATCAGGGTGGTGAGCCCTTAAACGTATAATCTGTGCTAGGAGTTTTGCACATGTAACATTTCTTGTGGACAATAATGCCACATGTGACCAGCTTATCGAAGCATCCACCATAACCATAAAGTACTTGACCGGTCCGCATTCTAGATGGATAGGTTCACATATATCTCCTTGTATCCTTTGTAAGAATGAAATATTTTGTTTTGTATCTTTAGCATAGGAAGGTCTCGATCTTGTTTTTGCTAAAGAGCAGGCTTTGCAAAACGAGTGATGTGCCTTTAAAATAGTCAATGAGGCATAATGGGAGGGATGTAGTGCTTCTGGTACTTCGGAAGGCAATGGCTGTATTTGAGCAGTACTAGGACCGACACCTTGCAGTGTGGAGAATTTTTTTCCTATTTTATTTTTCACTCGAAAGAAGGGTTGTCCGTATGAGTTCTTTAAAATACTGATCATCATGTCACAACCAGGGTGCCCTAAGTGGTCATGCCAAAGCTTATATCAGTTAGTGTCCCACATTTCATTGTTGGTGACAGCATAGGATTCAATGATCCGAATAGTAGTGAGGTATAGTCCACTAGATTGACTCATTAGTTTCTCTAAAATGTGTTTCCTTCCATATTCATTAGAGGTAATGTAAAGGTATTCAGTTCCATTCTCATAGTGGGTTTCTAGATGATAACCGTTGGCACGAATATCTTTGAAACTTAACAAGGTTCGATTAGCTCTTGATGCATATAGAGCATCTGTGACTTTAAACATTGTCCCGTTAGGCAGCAAAATTTGGCAATTCCTCGCCCTTTTATTACTTGTGATGATCCAATCATTATAGTCACAGAGGAATTATTGGCTATTAATTCAATGAATAATTGCCTATTCCTCAATATGTTGTGGGTAGTCCCACTATCAACTAAGCACTCAAGTTCTTCTCGATTCATTCCTACAAGTAAATGGGAGGTATTATTAAATAATTCGAAAATATATCTCATATTCTTTAGAGTATTTCTATTTAGGTATAATGATAATCTTTTCATTCTAATAATTTTTTTTTATAGATGTATTGTTTTACATCTTTATAGTGCTATTTCGAACCATGTATATATGTTTAGTAAATAAAATCGAATAAATTCAATGCTTCAGAAGAAAATCTGAAATTTATTAATAAGTCAACGATAATCAAATCAAGATCTTGTTTAGAAATCTAATTCATCAAACCAGTATTTAAATAAACTTTAAGTCCAAGTAATAGTCTAATTCATAACTGTCTTTGGAAACTAAAATAAAGCAGATCAGTCAAAATCTAGAGCATCCATTGACTGAGCAAGTTCCTTATTGCCATTGAAGTCTGCAATTGTAAGGTTGACGTCTGGGTCATGGTCTTCTTCTTCTTCCATATAGTGAGCCTCTTGTTCTTGTACCAATGCCCAATAACTCCACACCTATAGCATGGTTCATTGCCAACTCTTTCCTTTTTGACTGAAGGGTTCTTAGGTGCCTTTTGCACCTTGTTTCCATGACCACTAGGGTTAGCACCACCGTCTCTGCGCCACATGTTGGAGGGCCTCCACAGCCCATACCACGACCCTCATGTCCCTTTCCACGTGATGCATTTTTGCCATGTGGGTAGGGATCAGCACGTCCAACCCCATTTGCTTTAGGGTTCTTTCCACCTTTCACTTTGCCGTAATTAGCCTTAGGAATTTTCTTTGTCCCAACGGGCCTGGCATTTTTGTTCAAAAGAACCTCATTATGCCTCTCAGCCACTCGCAGTAGGTTGATCAGCTTATTGAAGGTTGTGATTCTTCTGTTGTCATACTCCAGCCTCTTCTGGTTCGCTAGTATAAGTGCTGAAGTAGGAAAAGTGGAAAGAGTCTTCCAGATCATATCATCTTCTGTGAGTTCCCTTCCATAGAAATTGAGACGTGCCTTTAGGCGCAACATGTCATTGTTGAAGTCATTGACCCTTTTGTAGTCAAGCAAGCAGATTTCATTCCACTGAACGGTCAATTCTGGAAGCAAAGTGTCATGAATGTTTCCAAAACGTCCCTTAAGGATATCCCACAGTTCTTTGGATGTCTTCAACTGAAGGTACTCCCAACGTAGGCTGGGAATATGTCGCCTTAGAAACATTAAGGCATTTGCTTGCACCTTATTAGATGGTCCATTGTCTTTGGGGTCGGTGGGAGTTATGATGGTGGCAGTGTAGTCTTTCGCCACAAAGGTGGTTTCCACATCAGAAACCCAACGATGATACTCAAGTCATTCTGAGTCCAAAATGTCAAATTCAGGTCAAGTTGGATCAACCATTTGGTTTCGAGAAAATAAAACGATCCCAGTGCATGTGCATGTTGATGCAAGCGTGCGTAGCGATGTTTTTGGGCCTGAGGAAAACTGGGCCTTCTCCTTTTCTTTCTTTCTTTCTTTTTTTTTTTTTCTTTTCTTCCTTTTCCTTCTTTGCGTCTTCTTCGTCCTTCTGGTTTTTTTTTCTGACAGGTTTGAGAGGCGTTAGGCGGGTTGGAAACATTGGGATGCAGCAGTGACTGGTAGGCTGCGCTAGGCGAGGTGCAGCAGCGACAGGTGGGATCTGCATAGTAGGCACAGGGCAGCAGCGCCGTTGCAGGTGAGCGATTGCCAAGGTTAGGCAGGTGGGAGGGAGGCAGGGTATGCGCGCAGGGGGAGGGGCTAGGAGAGGCCCGTGTGGGCTGGCGGCAGCAAGCTAGAAGAAATTTTTCTTTTTTTCTACTAGGGTTTGGGTTATTTTTTTTGTCGAAGCTAGGGCTATAGACTCATGCTGATAACGTGTAAAAGCAAAAATAGAATTGGTCTACTCATTTCATTAGATAGTCCCTTTATATAGGGTGAGAACTACAATGGTAATAGCAATTACAATAATGACAATAAAGGATGATTGAGCTGTAATCGCTAATTCCCTCTTCGTTAGTTACTTTGATGAAGACACATAATGTGTTTTTCCTTTAACAAAAATCTAATTTTTTTTGCAATGACTTTTTGTGTCTATGTTCCCCTCATATTAATATTGATGTGAGGGTCTAATAAAATGTAGTTCACATTAATTATTTGGGGTTGTGATCGATAGATAAGATCACATAAGTAGACATCATGTTAAATTTGCTCATAAACAATATAAAAAAAATTCAAATCAGTACAGCAATTGCAACAAAGACATTAAAAGAACAAAAAGTTACCAAATTTGGCATCATCTACTAGAAAACCCCAAAATTGACTCCTCTCTCAAAAAAAAAAAATTCAAATCAGTCTAGCAATTGCAACAAAGACATTAAAAGAACAAAAAGTTACCAAATTTGGCATCATCTACTAGAAAACCCTAAAGCAATTATATCTCTCTTCTCTCTCTCTCTCTCTCTCTCTCTCTCTCTCCCCCCCCCCCCCCTCCCTCCCTCCCTCCCTCAAGCAACCTTGAAAATGAGAGGCTGGAATTGAAGGATGTATGCCAGGTTTGAGCAACAACTCACATTAGCTTCAGATTCAGGCTGACGATGAAAGAGCTCGATGGCTTGGGTCAGTGGAAGTTTCAAAAGTGACGTGAAGTGATGGCATTCTCTGCCGTTGAAATTGATATTTGTCTCCCCACCTCTACCTTCTGTAAGAAGCTCACCTTCGATCTTATCACTCCATGCTCCTACTGCCGACCAATAGGACACCTTCTGCATCAGATTTCTCACCGATCTCGACTTCTCCCTGAGAACCAAATTAGGGATAATGGACTAATTTAACATAAACTCTACAAATCAATAGACTAAGGGGAGTGAAATTTGAACTCACCTTTTTGTAAAACACACTCTTTTTGTTTATTCCAAAAATACCCCTCGTTAGTTTTTCATTTTCTTGTTTCTTTCCTTTTCTTTAGTTCTCAATTCTCACATGCATGAGGAGTGCCTTGATGGCTGTCCACTAATCCGCCGGACCTCTTCCACTCATGAAGGTTTTGAATAAGGAACAAGATGTGGCGTCGTGGGTTGGCGCGATGGTAAGTGTTGGTGTGAGTCATCGTTCCCTATTAGGAATAGACTACAAGGGAATATATTATTGTAATTACTTACCTTGTATATGTTGTGTAGTACGTTGTAGTACAATTGTAACCCTTTTATATACACCACAGAATGGGTGTAATGATATATCAGAAAATTCAATCTCTCAACCTTGTTATATTTGAGTTGGTATCAGAGCAAAGATCCGAAAAAGGCTTTGTCTCTTTCTTTCAATCTTTTCTCAATTCGAGGAAGTCAGTTGGGTTTTAACCCAGCCTTTTGGGTCAGTTCCTCAAACGACGTCGTTCAGACGTCTCTTTTCTCTCGGCTTCGTCTTCAGCGATCGACCGCCGTCCTTCCCTCCAGACCCAGATCGTTCCATCCTCAGGTCGTCGGCTCCCTTGCTCGGACCGTCGTCTCTCTAGTCCAGATCGGCCTCGTCTCTTGCCCAGACCGCCTTCGTCTGCCTCCGTCTCCGACACCAGAGAGCCATCTCTTCAGTTCGTTCTCCGGCCGTGCCTTGACTCAACCCAAACCAGTCCGGCCACCTGAACCATCTCCGGTCGTGCTCTAGTCCACAATCGTGCTCAGACTCCCCTCAATCCGGCGTTGCTCTCCCGGTCGCTAGCCGCACTCGGTCAGACCAGCAGCAGCTCGGTTATTTCGTGAGTCTAACTCGATCAGAGTCAACCCAGTTAACTCGGTCAACTCGGCTTCACTCGGTCCGTCCAGTCACCCACCCGGTCAACAACAGGTTCAAAAAAAAAAAAAAAAAAAAAAAGAGAAAAATCTTTCATTCCGCTGCATACTCTGTGATTGTGTGATTTTACTGCTTAATTGTTGTGATGGGTGGTGATCAAAGTGAAGGTCAGGGTTCTAAGGCCAATGAGGTTCAGAAAGTTGAGGTCTCTGTTAAGAGCTCAGAAGGTGGTTCTTTTGGAGGTACCCAACTCACTGGTACCAATTTTCGAACATGGAAGAAGATTATGTCCGTTTATCTTCGTGGGATACACAAAATGGGACATGTGACAGGAACAATCAAGGTTCCTCGTGAAGATGACATAGAGGCCTATGCCAAGTGGGAAGATGATGATGGGTTAGTAATGTCTATTTTATTTAGAGCCATGACTGATGATGTGCTACAGATGGTAGAGGAATGTGAAACTGCTGAGGCAATATGGAAGACGCTGGGAGATCTCTATACAAATGAGTCTGATTTTATCCAGGTTCATGAACTGATGTGCAAAGCTGCAGGAATGCAACAGAATGGGCAACCAGTGTCAGTATTCTTTACCAAGCTGAAGAATGTATGGGCTGAAATCGATCAGAAGCGTCCTTGCAAGATCAAGAATCAGGAAGATCTTGTGTGGTACCAGAAGGAGAAGGAGCTAGAAAGGGTTCATGTCTTCCTAAGAGGGCTTGATGAGAAGCATAGCAGTGCCAAGGGAGAATTGCTCAGAATGACAGACCCTCCTAGTTTGAACACAGCTTTTACATACATCCGCAAGGATGAGTCTCAGCAGGAAAGTGTCAAACATGCACAGGTTGAAGTATCTAGCCTAGCCATTCAGGCCAAGTCACCTGCACCTTTTCTTCAGCAACAGAGTTCAGCCCCCTTTCATCAGCAAGGTTTCCCGCAAGGCTTCACCAACCGTCCTCGTCCTCAATGCTCTTATTGCAACGATCTTGGGCATGTTCGGGAGACTTGTTGGAAGTTGAATCCACACCTTAAACCTAAAAAGCAAGGTTATCGCCTTAAGGGGAAAGCAGCTGCAGTTCACTTGGTCCAAGAACCAGATTTCTATGGAGTGGCTGGCCAAGATCATCATACAGCAGGTGGAGCTACCCCTACAGCCTCTATAGCTGGTCGAGGTAAAATTGGTATGGCTTTACAGATTTCTAACTTTGTTGGTTCTGATACATGGATTATTGATTCTGGTGCCTCCGATCATATGACTTATGACAAATCATATTTTACTGAATTGTCTTCCCCATCAGTGTCCTATGTAACCAATGCCAATGGTGAGGCTTTTCCTGTGTTAGGGTCAGGGTCAGTGCGTCTTACTCCCACTTTAGAACTTCATAATGTGTTATATGTGCCTGACTTATCTCATCACTTGATATCTGTCCCACAATTGAACACTGAGTCTCAATGCTCTGTAACCTTTTATCCTATGTATGTGATTTTTCAGGATCTTCTCACCAGGGAGATAGTCGGTCGGGGGTATCTGAGGGGCAGGTTGTTTCATCTGGATCAGACATATGCAGGAGAGAAACCAGGAGCACCGTCCCGAGCCGCTTTGACTTCGACTTCTGATAAGCTAAGTGAGATTTGGTTGTGGCATCGCCGTTTAGGGCATCCCTCTTTTAGTCTTATGAAGAAAACCATGCCTACTCTGTTTATTGGTGTGGATGAGTCTGTTTTACATTGTGAAACATGTGTTTTGGCCAAGAGTCATCGTGCTACTTATTCTCCTAGTCTTTCTAATAAAAGTGTTATTCCTTTTGAGTTGATTCATTCTGATGTTTGGGGACCTTCTAGAGAACCTACTGTATCGGGTATGCGATATTTTGTGTTGTTTATTGATGATTGTACAAGGTTGTCATGGGTTGCTCTTCTTAAAACCAAAGATGAAGTCTTCCCTGCTTTTCTAACCTTTCGTAATCTTGTTCAGACACAATATCATAGCACCATTAAAATCCTTCGTTCTGACAATGGGGGGAATATGTTAATCATGTGTTCCAAGAGTTTTTTCAAATCCATGGGATTGTTCACCAAACCACGTGCCCACAAACACCAGAACAAAATGGAGTGTCCGAACGAAAAAACCGTCATTTACTTGATATGGCTCGTGCCCTTCTTTTTAGTGCTCATATGCCTAAGTATCTTTGGGGCGATGCTATACATGCTTCTTCTCATCTTATCAATCGTCTTCCGTCCAGTGTCCTTCAGGGCAAGATTCCGTTTGAGGTTCTCGCCTCTCATGTCTCCTTACCATCCTTTCACAATCTTCCCGCTCGTGTTTTTGGATGTGTTGCCTTTGTCCATGTCCCAAAAAATCATAGGTCTAAGTTGGATGCCAGGGCCCTTAAGTGTGTGTTTGTTGGCTACGGAGGTCATCAGAAAGGGTACAAGTGCTATCATCCACCCACCAGAAAGTATTATGTCACTATGGATGTTACTTTCTTTGAAGACATGAGTTATTTCTCCTCTTCAAATACAGCTCTTCAGGGGGAGAATTCATATTTTGAAGAGCTATATCATGGAGAGGGGGAGGAATCAGAGGGAGAAGGAGAAGCCACACAGTCAGGAGGTATTTTGACGGATCCGGTTGAAACTATTAGCTCGCTGCCTCCAGCAGCAGAAGCACCAGTTCCCATCACTCACAATGAGGTTGAAGACACAACTGCCCCTCCTGCCATTTCTTCTACCCCTGACCCACAGCTTCCTGGTACTGAAGATCACTCATTTGAGGTATGTCCATCCATTGATACTGGTAGTAATGAGTCTAATGTTGAACAATATGTGTTACCACCTAGGACCACTAGAGGTCAATCAGCCAAAAGATATGAACCTACTCTTACTGCCAAATCAACATATCCAGTAGCCAACTATATGTCCACTAGGAGGTTGTCTAAGTCATATGAATCATTTGTGAATCAAATATCTGTTGTATCAGTACCTAACAAAGTGCAGGATGCGTTGGGGGATCCAAAGTGGAGGAAGGCTATGGATGAAGAGATGGAGGCGTTGCAGAAGAACAGTACTTGGCAACTTGTCCCTCCACCACAAGGCAAGAAGGCTGTAGGTTGTCGGTGGGTTTTTACCGTGAAGCATAATGTAGATGGATCAGTGAATCGATACAAAGCACGTCTTGTAGCAAAGGGATTTACTCAGACCTATGGTATAGACTATGATGAAACTTTTGCTCCTGTTGCCAAGATGAATACTATTCGGGTTCTGCTCTCGTTTGCTGCTAGTTTAAATTGGCCACTCCGACAGTTTGATGTTAAAAATGCATTTCTTCATGGAGAGTTAGCCGAGGAAGTATATATGAGTCTCCCACCAGGGTATGTAGTTGCTTCTCCTGGGGAGTTTGTATGTAAATTGAGAAAATCTCTGTATGGTCTTAAACAATCACCTCGTGCTTGGTTTGGAAGATTTTCACAGTTCATGCGGAAGGTTGGTTACAGGCAGAGCAACTCAGACCATACCTTGTTTCTCAAGCATCAACAGGGGAAGGTAACAGCTCTAATTATCTATGTGGATGATATGGTAATCACTGGTAATGACACTGTTGAGATGAATAGACTGCAGAGACAGCTAGCTTCTGAGTTTGAGATGAAGGACTTGGGTGAGCTTAAGTACTTCTTAGGAATTGAGGTAGCCAGGGGGAGAGAAGGAATCTATCTGTGCCAGAGGAAGTATGTTCTTGACTTGCTGACAGAGACAGGTTTATTAGATTGCAGACCTATTGACACTCCTATTGAGCAGAATCATGGTTTAGCTGAGTATCCAGATCAGGTACCTACTGATCGAGCTCGCTATCAGAGGTTAGTTGGCCGCTTAATTTATTTGGCTCATACCAGACCAGACGTTGCGTATGCAGTGAGCGTGGTGAGTCAGTTCATGCATAATCCGAGTGAGAGTCACATGGATGCTGTTATGCGAATTCTGAAGTACTTGAAGTCAGCTCCAGGTAGGGGAGTACTATTTTCTAAACACAACAACATTCTTGAGGTTTGTGGCTTCACAGATGCAGATTGGGCTGGAAATATCACAGACAGGAGGTCGACATCAGGCTACTTTACATTTGTGGGAGGTAATTTGGTTACATGGAAGAGTAAGAAACAGAAAGTTGTGGCACGTTCTAGTGCTGAAGCCGAGTATAAGGGTATGGCTCACGGAGTGTGTGAATTGTTGTGGCTGAGAAATCTGTTACGTGATCTGGGTTTCATACTAAAAAATTCCATGCAGTTGTATTGTGACAACAAGGCAGCTATTGACATATCACAGAATCCAGTACAACATGATCGTACTAAGCATGTGGAGGTTGATCGTCACTTTATAAAGGAGAAGCTAGATGCCAAAATCATTAGCTTTCCTTTTGTTCCAACTGAAGAGCAACTTGCAGATGTGCTTACCAAAGGAGTTTCCAGGAAGGTGTTTTATGACTCACTAAGCAAGTTGGGCATGGTTGATGTATATGCGCCAACTTGAGGGGGAGTGTTGGTGTGAGTCATCGTTCCCTATTAGGAATAGACTACAAGGGAATATATTATTGTAATTACTTACCTTGTATATGTTGTGTAGTACGTTGTAGTACAATTGTAACCCTTTTATATACACCACAGAATGGGTGTAATGATATATCAGAAAATTCAATCTCTCAACCTTGTTATATTTGAGTGTAAGCTGCGGAGGATGAGCAGAGGCGCCGGCATCGACAAGATCCTAGAAAATCTAGTAGAGGATGACATCGTATGGGTTTATGTAGAAGTTATCAGAAGAGTGATAGCTAGAAGGGGTTGTGTTCGAGTGAGTTGTTGTGGGTTGGGAGTTGCGAGAGATAGTTGGTCAAGTGGGGTAGAATCTGAAGTTTCATTGGAGACAATGACAAGGTCAACTCTATTGAAATAATTGGACTAATTTGTTTGTGGCCAGGTTCTAGTTGTGGCATGGCCATTGTCTACTCAATCAAAGATGATATACTATTTCATTTTTAATTTGTTTGGTTCGATCACTCAACTGATCTATAGTTGTAGAATTCTCACTTGGGTATAGAGAGAGGAGTTTTGGCCATTCTGTGAAGTGTAAGGGCAACTCCAACCATTGGCACCATTTGGGGGTGTTATTCTCATTTTAGCACCACCTTGTTGCACTATTCATATATGACTCAATTCTCATCTCCAACCATGAGGTGCTATATGGGGGTGTTATTTTCACTATTCTTGATTAAAATATAATATGAGTATAATTTTGGTGAATATTATATTAAAAATATGTTAATTTAATTAAATAAGGTAAAAAAAAACAATTTAACATTTTATCATAATATTTAAAAATTATTCTTATTATTTAATGAATTAAAAAAAAGTTTTAATTTTTTTTTTGTGTCGGCATATACGACAAACGTGTCGGCACATACGACAAAGAATCTAACTATTTAGAAGATATTTTGATGTTTTGTGTCGGCATATATGCCAAACAGCCGAATTTCGATGTGATTTCAGCGCCACGTGTCAATCTCTAATTGGCTGTCCAAATTACGGTTGAGTCTTTATCCGCTATGTGTCATATCTTATCTAATGATATGAACTCAAACCGTCCATAAATATGGGGTCATTGTCATCCTCATCTCTCACAAATTCACAAACACTTCTCATATCCAAATCACACATATCTTTCTTTCTTTTCCGTTTTGATTTTGTCAAACCATTTCTGCAATGAATCGTTTGACGAAATGGTTGCAGAAAGATCAAGAAGAGGCCAGGAGAAGCCGTCGACGAGCCTTGATGATGTCTGCCGCTGCCTTGCAAATTCAAACTCTGGAAGATGAGGATTCACAATGGGGTGGTTCTTCAAAAGGTCGTACCTATAAGGTCAGGGATCGAGAGCTGATGGATCTTTGACTCAAAGCTCAATACTTCACGGATCCGTGTAGGTATGAACTAAACATATTTCATAGGCGATATAGAATGCAACCTTGGGTTTTTGACAGGATGATGCGCGACGTGGCCAACTATGACCCATATTTTGTTCAAACAAGAGATGCTTGTGGGAGACTCAGCTTATCCACTGAACAAAAGCTAACATGCGCCATGAGAATGCTCGCGTATGGCATCATAGCTGATTTTTGCGATGATTACCTAGATATTGCGAAGACCACTGCCATTGAGATTTTTGAGCACTTCACAAAAGCAATCTGGAATGTGTACCATGAGACTTACCTTCGCCGACCAACACCGGCAGATTTGCGACGGCTGCTTGATAAAGCTGCAGAACAGGGATTCCCGAGGATGGTCGGTAGCCTTGATTGTATGCATTGGCAATGGAAAAATTGTCTCACCGGATGGGCAGGGTAGTATACTGGCTACAAGGGGAAACCCACAATCATCTTAGAGGCGGTGGCCTCCTACGATACTTGGATTTGGCATGCTTTCTTCAGATTTCCAGGTTCCCTGAATGATATTAACGTCATTGGATGTTCACCATTGTTCAATGACATATGCACTGGTGAAACCCCTGAAGTGAGCTACCAGGTACGTAATAGGCATTATCGTCAATGTTATTACCTAGTTGATGGCATATACCCTAAGTGGGGGTCATTTGTACAAGCAATCCGCAATCCGAAACCCGAGGTCGCCGCAGACACAACATTTCACAAGGATGCAGGAAGCATACAGAAAAGACGTGGAGAGAGCATTTGGTATTCTCCAAGCTCGTTGGGCAATCATAAGAGGACCAGCTCGTGGGTGGGGTAAGGAGAACCTTCAATACATCATGATGACGTGCATTATTTTGCACAATATGATTGTTGAAGATGCAGCAGAGCCATTTGATCCGGATGATATCCCAACCAGACCAAGGAAAGCAGAGATATATAAGAGACCAGTAATGGACACCAATGTTTATCGCAATCCGCAACAACTAAATCAATTCTTGCGTCGTTATAGGGAGGTTAGATGTTCAGTGATGAATAAAAACCTCCAAGATGATCTAGTCGATCACCTATGGACCATGAAGTTACAAGCTAATTAGATCCACCAGTGAGGAGTTTTTTTTTTTTTTGTTCTTTCAATAAGTGGCCATGTTGTCATGATAAGTGGTCATGGTCTACTTTGGTTGTAGTGTTGTGTGGTATGCTTTTACTTTGTATTGTGTGCTTTTTAATTTGTGTGGTGTGCTTTATTATGAAAATAAAAGTTCAATGCTTTTTTACGAAGATGATCTACTCAACAAAATAATTTTTATTATCATAAATTAAAACATAAACCATTCAAAGCAACTAACAATATTAATTACATCCAAGATGTCTCGCCAAGTGGATCATAAGTGGTCAAGCTTGTGTTGTCTCCTTCAGGGGGTGTAGGATCTTGAGATTGTTCCGGGATGCTTGAAGTTTTTGCCTCCTTATCAATTATTTGTTGTTGCTTCCTCTCCCAATAACTCCTCTTTCTTGGGGTGAAAATTGATGGATCCACCTGCATCGTGCGAGCATCCTCAGCGCGTTGCTCAATTAGTTGACCTTCCTTATACTGTCTTTGCCTTTGTTGGTACTTGCGTTCTGTTTGTTCATAACATTTCTGCATTTGAACTCGTAGGCCATCCGCATCCTGCTTATTGCCTTCTTTCTTAGCTAGCTTCTGAGCTTTCTGTCCTTGAGGACGTGCCTTTCTTGATGAGGGAAGCTCATCCTCAGTAGTGGGTGTCGTCATCCAAGTTGACATGATTAGGAACACTAAAGTGGGTGTTTTCCATTGATGGCGTTTTCCCAAACTTTTCCGTATTTTTCAAGTATTGCCAACAATGCTCAAACTCAAAATCTTGACCTTCCGAGTCATAGTACGTTGATTTAACATTCATGAGCTACATATAATATTAAGTAAATAAAATATTAAAAAAAAATTGGCTTAGTATAAATCGATCAATAAACTATATAACAACATTTTACTTTTAACAACTACATGAGAAATAAAAAGGTAATCATTATTGAACATATTTCAATATAATTACCTCGTCCTCCATATTTTCGCCACTTCTTCGTTGAAAGTGTTCAACCTTGTTAAGAGCTTGGCGCCACTTCATACATGCCGGACTTATTTTCTTCCAACGAGCGTGACAACTAAAATGTGTTCTATCCATGCAACCGGCCGGTTTGTGAGCATTGTACTCCTCCGCCACACGACTCCACAATAAGTCTGACTTTTGATCTTTTCCGACGCAACCATCAACCCCAACGGTGATCCAAGCTTGGCAAAGAATAACTTCTTCATTGTGCCTCCAAGAATTCCCTCTTGGAGCCATTTTTTCCAAGACAAAAAAAAAAAGGAAGATATATTTAAGAACAAGAAGATGGGTTAATGAATGGAAAATTGTGAAGGAGATGGAGCATATTTGGTGTGAGGAAATAGAAAAGAATGGGTAGGTATTTATAGAATTTCCTACAATTCACTGTTCCAACGGGTATAATTTTTTCCCTCAATTTTCTAGTAATTTTTATATATATTTTTTGGAACAAAAAGGAAATAATAACCCTTTAATTAATAAGAGCCATTGATCACTTTTTTCTAAAAAATCTGAGCTATTGGATTAAAAATAGATCCATTTCAGTAAAAAAAAAAAAAACAAATTAACCCAACATCTGACCGTCCATATTCAAAAATGGACTGATCAGAGCCCTTCAGTTTGATGACCGTTGGGGGTTCCAATGGTCGGCAGGGGACAAAACGCAGCACTAGTGGGACCCGTGAACCAGACTTCATCAGGCCTTTCTCTCTCTCCAGCGCATACGCACGCGTGCTCTTTCTCCCTTCCCCTGACGCTCGCATCTCCTTCAAGCCCAGCTCCAGGTGCGTCTCTTTGTCTGTTGGGCTGAGACAGCCCACTTGGTGGCCCCGTAGCTACAATGACGAGTTATGGTCTTGGAAAAGTCACATATTTGAGACTTGGGATGAGCCCAAGTCCTATAAATTTAGGACCAACACCCCCCCAAAAACCATGATTAGAGATGAGAAGTCCTATAATTCTCCCAAATCTGGTTTTGAACCCCATGGTTGGAGTTGGCCTAATGAGTGGCAAAGGAAAATATAAGAAGATGGTAGGGATAATTTGGAAAATTTATATAAATAAAAAGAAAAAGGGAGTGTGGTTTACGAAATGGGGAGTGTAGATTTGACTCCCCTAGACTAATTTAAGAAGACACATAATTTTAACCTAATTTAACATTTAATTAAGGAAAAATTTCAGTTTAGTACCCTGAGGTTTGGGGGTAACATCATGTCAGTCCCTGCTATTTCAATTTGATCAGTAACACCCCTGTGCTTTCAATTTCAATCAGCCGTGTCCAAATTTTACTGTTCCGTCCAAATCGAACGTTAAACGATGACCTGGCAATGACCAACTGATTCGGTGGGCCTACTTAAAGGGCTAAATTTGACATTTCACAAAATTTTCCTAACAAAAAAAAAAATTGGATCGAATGATCCAAGAACCAACGCGCAGGTCGTAGAAGATGGAAGAGAGCACATCACTCTTCTTCACTACAATACTATGTTCCTCTTTTTCTTCACTACAAGACTACCTTCTCCTACTCACAAAGCAAAACTCCGCCGCTCTTCACACCCTGCTTTCACTTCTCTCCCCACCGCTCTGCAGCCCAACCAGACAGGGCCCACGACCCATCACCCACCTCCTTCCCTTCTTCCGTCAGGTCGTTCTGATCGGAGCCAGAAAGCAGCGCACCGTCCACTCCTTCGGCAGCCGTCCTGGACTCTCCCCCATCGTCGCGGTCTGGGAAGAAACCCTCGACCCTACCCGACTCGAACTCAACTCAAGTCCCCGCTGTCCTCTTCGAATCGACTGCCGAACCCCGCTGCTACTACCGCCACTACGAAACTCGACGTCACTAAACCTGGCACAAACGCACCCCGCTTAGAGTCCACACCCTCTATCGCCTCCGCCAAAAGTCGCAGCTAATCGGAGCCTTACCGCCTCAAAATGGGCCGTTGAAACAATCCCCAGAACAACCATCGACGTCGCCGACCAAGGAAACTGCACCGCTCGGAGGCCTCCCAGTAAGGATTTGGAATTCTTAGAAGGATAATGTGGATTTTGATTTGCAACCGAATAGGTATACTTTCGGTAACTTAGTACCTTCCTGTTGTTTTTCCAAAATTTAGGATCATTCGATCCATTTTTTTTTTTTTTGGTTAGGAAAATTGTGTGAAATGTCAAATTTGGCCCTTTAAGTGGGCCCACCGAATCAGTTGGTCTTTGCCAGGTCATCATTTAACGTTCTATTTGGACGGAATAGTAAAATTTGGACACGGCTGATTGAAATTGAAAGCACAGGGGTGTTGCTGATCAAATTGAAACAGCAGGGACTAACATGATGTTACCCCCAAACCTCAGGGTACTAAACTGAAATTTTTCCTTTAATTAATCATATAGCTAGGATTTTTTTTTAAAAAAAATCATTTCTCCTAATCATTTTACATTTGTTTTATATTTACATGCATAATTAAAAAAGGTGCAAGCAAGTCACACTAGCGGGTCAGCCCAATCGCATACCCGACTCCCCAAGGAGGAAGGTCAGGAAAATGATTACAATAAAATGAACAAGTGGTTAAATTTTGAGTGAAATCCATATACAAGAGATAAACCTAAAGTTCTTGATGTATTAGTATAACACACATATCCGATTCCCCAAAAAAAAAGAAAAAAGAGCATTTTGATTAACAGAAGAAGAGGTGGATGTAAAAGTTTGAACTGTGAGGAGCGGAGAGCCGGAGAGGACGTGACATAAACATATTGTCTGAAAATGGAGGGCACGTAGGCAGCTCCCAGAAATCCCGACAATTTAATTTTTGCCATGTTAAATCAGTACTGTCCTTGCTCCTTACTCCTTAGCTTACCACACTTCTGCTCCCAATTCTTCAACCACCAAACTTACCCTCCATGCCACCCTCTATTTACTTCATTTCATTTGGCTCACCAGTCATCACTCATTAATTATGGTAGATAGTTCATCCATCTCTGCCCCAACATAGACCACTCCCTTAATTCTCATACCAAGCCAAAAAAAAAAATACATCACTCCCATAGTTTAAGACATAATTTATCAGTTATTGTTAATTTTTGGTTGAAAATAAAACTGTGACGACAAACATATTTAAATTAAGTTGCGAACTACGAAATAGAGTGACGCAAGATCACGTGAAAAGAAAACTGTTTAAGCGTTAAACTTTAAAACATAAATGCGCACGAAAGTCTACATGCAATAAAAGACTTCTAATTTTACTTTAAAATATTGAATAAGATATGAATACTCAAACAAAATGCATTTATATAGATTTAAAATTTTAATTAATTACACTAGAAATCTTAAAAGTGGAATTTTAATGCAAGAAGAACTAGTACTCCAAACTAAAAGCAACTCCAATAGCTTCTCTATATTTTTATTTTACTCTATTTTAGGGATCAATGAATCTCTTTCGATCAAACAGATTTCCTATAACTATCCCCATTTTAGGGATAGTGAGGAAAGAGAAAACTAAATTACCTAAATTTACAGCAATCTCTAAAAGTTTAAGGAAGGATTATGGAGATTTTAGAAATTGTTGTAAAATAAAGAATCTGTTAGAGTTGGAGAAGAAAAAGATATTAAAATTTTGACTTTTGCTTCCCTATAATACAAAAATTATAGGGAAGCTGTTAGAGTTACTCTAAGAAAAAAAACAAAATAATCAAAATGGCCAAACTTCAAAACCATGAAACAATCATTTAACATTGTAGTTGGGTGTCCCCTCAAAACAAAACAAAAAAATAAAAAAAATATTGTGGTTGGGTCTAGTTGCAAAAAATTTCAATACCTTCCAAACCAACAAATTCATAATTCTCCGAACAAAATAATAATAATAATAATAATAATCCAGACACTTCTTGTATGAGCCTTATATATATCCCATATATATCTCTTGTCAGAGCTAAGCCAACCGAAGTTAATTGTCCATGTTGCATTGTTTCTTCATTACGTACTTCTCCTCAATTCTCACACAAAATTTATCCGCTGTTATTGTAATGGATCTTCTTACGTCTGCTAATATGTCCAGTACATTTATGGTAGAAACCAGACCTTTTAATTATTTTTTATTTTTTATCATGTCGACCGGTGCATGAAACCAATTATCACCACTTGTTATCGAAGCTGACCTAATACTAATTAATATACATTAGCGGTACTTTTTTTCGAGAATGATACATTAGCGGTACTTAAAAGAAAAGATTTGTGTAATTTGACTAGTTTCCCTTCATCTTTTCCAAGTTAGTGCTGCATTATTCCAACATTTTGAGTACATAGCTAGTGGGTTGGTTATAGGGAGACAGGTCTATCAGTCTTATCCCTGTTCCCAAACATCAGTGCTACGTCATTGTTTTGGAGTTGAGGTCAAGTGGGCATCCTCCTTTTCCCTGCCATTTCCTTTTTCCATTTTCATGCTAATACTGAATACTGAGAAAGTGATTCCCCGGTCTTTACTTTTACCCAGAGAGAAAAATTATACAAAACAGAGGACTCAGTACTGTCTCTACAGAAAAAGAAAACCCAAAACCCTAAAGAAGGACCATAGTGCATGCCATAATTCCAGTAGAATTAAGTAAAGAAATGACAAGGAAAAAGTTAGAAGCTTAGCAAAAACCCAAAGAGCAAAACCAGTAAAGATTTATGAAAATTAACATCTAGTAATTAAAAGAAAGAGAGAGACTAAGACAGGTGTTTTCTGCATATAGCGGAATTGATGGCCACACTCTTCCTCTTCTTATCTTCTCCTCCTAGCCACACTGATCCCTTTTTTTTTCTTTTTTTTTTTCCGTTCGTTCAAATAAAAGTTTCTAAAACCAATAAACAGATTAATATATTTTTTAAAATTATTACGTGATTAAGTAACAGATGTACTTAGATGTAATAATACAAACAAAACATTTGGTCATATTTATATGTACATCTCCGATGGTGGAAGCTGTGTGCTGATCATCGGTTTCAGTTGCAGGTAGCTAGCTGCCGGCTATGTAGATCTTCCATTCTTGACTTTCACCACATCCCGAGCGAAACAGAAAGACAGAGAGGCTATGTAGATCTTCCATTCTTCACTTTCACCACATCACGAGCGAAACAGAAAGACAGAGAGCATGGAATTCAACAACCAGCACGAGGAACAAGATGAGGAAATGGAGATGAGCCCGACGGCGCCAACACCACCCCGTTACGACGCTTCCATGCCCAAAATGGGGCCCTCTAGCGGCGGTGGAGGAGGTGGAGGAGAGGCCACAGCCAGAAAAAGGGGTCCCTCCATCTCGACCGTCTCCACTATCAGGTACAGAGAATGCCAGAAGAACCACGCCGTTAACATCGGAGGCCATGCCCTCGATGGTTGCTGCGAGTTCCTTGCGGCCGGAGAGGAGGGCACGCTCGACGCCCTCAAATGCGCCGCGTGCAACTGCCACCGCAATTTCCACCGGAAGGAGCCCGCGGAAGGAGGTGGTGGGGCCATTCTTCCCCACCAACACACCCAGCAGCCGTTCTCAGCTTACTACCGCCACCCTTATCCGCCCACGCCATCGGGTTACCTCCACCTGACCCCGGCGCAGCCGCATAGACCTCTGGCCTTGCCCGCGGCTGGGTCGGGCGGGTCGCACAGCAGGGAGGAAGGGGATGACGTGTCGAACCCGAGTTCTAGCGGGGGCGGCGGGAGTGGAGTTGGGCTGTTGAAAAAGAGATTTAGGACCAAGTTTACGGCGGAGCAGAAGGAGAAGATGGTGGAGTTTGCTGAGAAGGTGGGGTGGCGGATTCAGAAGCACGACGAGGCGGCGGTGGAGGAGTTCTGCGCCGACAGTGGGGTGAAACGACAGGTGCTCAAGGTTTGGATGCACAACAACAAGCACACTATCGGTAAGAAGCCCTAATTAGGGTTCCTAATTAGCATCACCATCATCTTCAAATCAAGTTTCATTAGCTCCGAGAGATGGATCGATGTTTGCAGTTTAATTAGCTTGCTTGTTAGATTATCTTCAGTCATTAATTAATGCAAGGTAACTAATTAGCAAGAACTAAGAGAGAAGCCATTGTAATCTCTGCTGTGAATTAATAATTTTCAGGTAGTTCTATTAATCATAGTTTAACTAGCTAGCTTAGCTTAGCTAGGGTTTCTAAATATTTGTGAAATTTCAATTTCATTTTAGTTTCTTCTTCGGTATAATTTGGAGCTAATTAATTAAGCTGATAATAGGCTACTAATTAACTCTTAAAGCTTCTTCGTCGATCTGTTGCTCTATAATCTATAATCGATTCACATTTGCCCTAAAAGCACAAACTGATTGAGCAGCCATTTTCAATTTCCTTAACTTAAGCTAATTAATCTGAACTGGGGTTGTAATTAATTTGCAATAATCATGGTGACAATGATGACGATGATGATATGCGGTTGGTGATCAAATCAAAGATAGCTGCAGTGAAACGCCCAAAAGTCCAGTCGAAACGTGTAAATACTGGCATGCAAAGCAAAGCAAAGCTAAAAGCTGGAAACTGCCTCTTTCTTTTTCTGTTTTGCTTTGGTTTATTAATTAAATCTGGTTTTTGGGGATATGAAGTTTGTTCATAGTGATCCACATATGTCAAGGTTTCCTCATTTTCGTCCATGACCTCACCGCTTTCTAAGGCTTTATCTTTACTCTCTTTCCCTTGGTGTTTCTCTCTCATATTTAATTTGGCTCAACCTCTTCATACGCAATATGCATTGCATTCTGGTCTTTTCTGGACTTTTTCGACCAGAAAACTGAAAGAAAGGAGCTGGGTTCAATTACACAGTTTTTCTGAGCTAAACGGGCAACATGTGTCTCATGAGAAGAAGATTAATAACGTGTACATGTAGAGAGACTACCCACTGCATTGGTTTTACTTCACTTCTTCCCATTTCGATTTAATGTTTTTGGTACCTCTTCCTTAATATTATAGCTGTATTTTTTGTTTGTTTCTCTCACAAGGACTGAAACTGCATTCATGATCCGTCTTAATCACAACCTTGGTTTCTGTTCTCTTCTAAATTTGTTCAGTTGATAATTAATTTCAAACTTCTAAAAAAATCTATTATAACCAAAAGGGAAAAATGTCCATTTACCCAAAATTGAGCTTCATTAACCTCACTTACTCAAGCTGATTCAAGCATCTTATAAGATTTCCCATATACCAAACAAATTACAAATTTTTTGCCCTAATACCCAATTAAGTTTTTTTTATTTATTACTTTTTGTATATTTTGAGACAATTTTGCCCTCCCTCCCATTGTCAATTAGAGAGAAGTCAACGGAGACTTGACCGGAGTCTGGTCAATGCTCGTTGGATTCCGGTCGCCGGTCGCCGGTCGCCGGAGTCCGGTCACCGCCGCTGGAGTCAGGTCACAAGTCGCAGGAAGTTCTCAAAAAACTAGTCAGAGATCTCATAGGTCACGGAAGAATATTATTGTTACCCATTAATATTATTATTGCCCCTAGTAGCCCCTAATAAAAACATTATTACCCCTCAATAATATTATTATTGCTCCCAATAAAAAAACATTACTGCCCCCTAATAATATGATTACTGCCCCCAGTATAAACATTATTGCCCCTCGATCAATAATATTATTATTGCCCCCGACCAACAGCTTCTGCTCCTCCGGGCCCACATCACCATCATCAGCGCCAACCAAAACGAAACCAAGTGCAGCACCATCCCTCCCATTTCTTTAACAATGAAATCTCTTCTCTATCTACACCCTCTTTCTCTCACCTCCATCTCCACTGCTAGACCTCAACATCTCACTCTCTCCCACACTCGGACATTCCTCAAACTCCTGGCCAATCACGGCCACAATTCCGCCATCAAAAACCCAACTCTGACCGTCAGAGCCGCTCTCGACTCCGTCACGATTAACCAATCCGGAATTTCTTTGCTGGATACAAGAAATCCAACGGTTTTGTCTTCTTATAGGAACTCCAATTTTCCGAAGCCGAATCCGACGGTGCTGGAAGCTTAGACTAGACTTTGCACCAAGCCTACACAGACCAAGCCTCTCGGCGTGGACTAGGCGATGAAGGTACTCTACACCATTATTAGATCCGCCACCGAAGAGCTGAAAGATGAGGAGCCAGTCTCAAAAGTGCAGCTCAGACCCAGCCAAGATTTGGATAGAGAAACATAGCCAAGATGGCCCAAGAGCTGCCGGAAAGGTTTTGTCACCGTCATCAACTAGCCAGACCACATGACTTCTGTGGCGAAGTCTTCACCACCGTGAATCAGACTCCGGTGCTCCGACGCTCCAATAAGAAGGAGGAGGAGGAGGAGAAGAGAGAGAGAGAGAGAGAGAGAGAGAGAGAGAGAGAGAGAGAGAGAGAGAGAGAGAGAGAGAGAGAGAGAGAGAGAGAGAGAGAGAGAGAGAGAGAGAGAGAGAGAGAGAGAGAGAGAGAGAGAGTCTGGGAGGAGAGAGATCGATAAGGAGTTAGTTTCAGTTTAATTGATAGGGCAAAACTGTCATTAAATGTTAAATTGGGTAAATAGGAGTAAAAAACTCTTAGTGGAGTAAGTGGGTAATTTTTAGGCTCAAATTGTGTAAATGGTCAATATCCCTAACAATGCAGAATATGGTAAAAAAAAAAGAAAAAAAAACTAATTCCATTCTCATTCATCCATTTTTTTTTCTTTCAATTTATCCCCATTCCGCCTTTCCTCTTATTCTGGTGAGAATCGTAAGTACAGAATGAGCCATGTCAACAAAACAGACCAGCCTCATCTTGATGGTTATATATTCTTTTTTATATGGTATGAATGCTCATTTTCAGCCAAATCTCCATTTGTGTTGGTTTACAACTTTACATAAAATTAATAGGTCACCACTTACGTTCCTTTATATATATATATATATATATTAAATTCAGTTTACTCCCCTGAACTTTAGGACTAAAATTAGTTTGGACCCTCTTTTTGAAAATTAATCTCGTTGGTCCCTATACTCTCAAATGACATCACCCGAGTCCAAAATTTGAATTTGACTCGAAAGATGACGTCATGTGCTGAGTTGGAGCCGACATGGGGGCCCATTTTTCAGACTTTAAACCCCACAAGGAGGGCAAAATAGATATTACCAATTTTTTTAATTTTTTCTCTCTATATGCTCTCTCTCTCTCTCTCTCTCTCTCTCTCTCTCTCTCTCTCTCTCTCTCTCTCTCTCTCTCTCTCTCTCTCTCTCTCTCTCTCTCTCTCTCTCTCTCTCGCAGCCTTCAAGGTCCAAGCTCCACTGAGCCTAAAAGGAGTCTCAGCCTTACCCACATCGCCAAATCTACTAGTGCCGCCACCATGAATGTCACCGCCACCGCCTACTTGGTCGCCACCTCTACTTCCACTTTAGTCATTGCACTCACCACAAAGCCTGCCTCCGAGACTAGGACCACCACTCCAGTCACCAAAAACAATATGCGCAAACAAAATCCGATCTGGGGAGATCCAAACACTCTTCTGCCACCAACCATCATCATCATCATCCCCGACAGTGATACCACCACCAACGACGTCGCCCATCATATAGAGGCCAACCACTAGCACCAGCCAAAAACCTGAAAGCCCAATTCTCTGATCAGATAAACCCGAGTCCAAGGAATCTTGCAGCCCCACGTCGACATCATCACCCTGCCCAAACGCTGCATTGAAGAGGAGAGTGGACTCGGAGACGACGAAGAAGAGAGTGGATTCGGAGACGACGAAGAGGAGAGTGGACTCGGCGCCGTGGCTCGTACTCGGGTTTGCGTCCGTAACTCAATCCATACTCTCATTCAGGCGCTTGGTACTCCGGCTTATGACCGTAACCCGATCCGGGCTCCTGGGATCCATACTGAGGTCTACTGGACTTGGATCCATACTCTCCTCCACCTTCTGCACCCTCCTCATGATCGGGTCGTCCACCAAATCCGGGTCGAGGCTTGGGACGCAGGTAGCCTACTGTACTCGTTATTGAGGGGCTCGTCTGCGCAGGTGGAGGGCTCGCTGTAGGAGGAGAGATCAGGGCGTTCGTAGTCGTATTGATCTACGAGAGAGAAGAAAAGAGAGATTCTAGAGATTTCAAAAAAAAAAAAAAAAAACAAAGAGAGAATATAGAGAAAATTAAAAAAAGAGAAAAAAAAATAGAAAAATTGGAAATGTCTATTTTGCCCTCCTTGTGGGGTTTAAAGTCTTAAAAGTGGGCCTCCATGTCAACTCCAACTCAACACATGACGTCATCTTTCGGGTCAAATTCAAATTTTGGACTCGGGTGATGTCATTTGAGAGTATAGAAACCAACAAGATTAATTTTCAAAAAGAGGGACCAAACTGATTTTAGCCCCAAAGTTCAGGGGAGTAAACTGAATTTAATCATATATATATATATATATATATATATATTTTTTTTTTTCTTTCTTTCTTTCAGAAACATTGTAAAATATATTTAAACTAGTCACAATTACAACCGTTATAATTGACATTTCGATTCTTCAGTTATCCAAGTATAATTTAGGGGCTGTGACCACTTACCCAATTTTAAACTAAAGATTACCCACTTACTCCAGCAAGAGATTTTTAACCCCATTTACCCAATCTAAATATGAATGACAATGTTACCCTCATTTGAATTAACAAACCCTCAGACTCTCTCTCTCTCTCTCTCTCTCTCTCCATTCCTCGACCGAGTCGATTCAGTGAGTCTCAACCTCTCGCTCTCTGCCTCTCTCTCTCTTCCTTCCTCAACCGAGTCGATTCCGCGAGTCTCAACCAGTGGACAACAACAACCATCACTGCCGGACCAGGAATTGACGGTGATTGCCGAGGCAGTTGGAGATGAAGATCTCGGCGTCCCTCCACCATCTCTGCCGAGCGAGGAATGGACGGTGCTTGGAGATCTGGGTTGGGGATGATGATCAAGAAGCAGATTTTGGTCTGGGCTACCGGCCCAGGGAACGCAGAACACAAAACAGTGGTCGTTGGCCCTAAGTCGCCGGGGAAGAGAGATGACAATCACTTGCGGGGATCATTTACCGATCCGACTCCGATCCAAGGCCCACTGCCACAACTCAGCCCTAACGCCGATCCAACTCAGCCCCTTACACAACCACGCCCCGACGCCGGTCTCACACTCTGGTGGGTGCCCAGAGCAATTTCTGGGTGCCCAAAGAAATAATTTTTTTTTTTTGTATACTTTGAGCTCCGATGGGGAAGGAAAAAAAAGAAAAAAAAAAGAACGTGTACAATTGAACATATAAATTGATCAATTGTGTATGTAGTGTATTCACTTTGGTTTTGGGAGTTTATGCAATTCACTTGAGGGCAATAATATGATTATTGGAGGGTAATAATATGATTATTGGGAGGCAATAATATGAGTATTGGGGGGCAATAATATGCATATAAATTGATCAATTGTGCCTGTAGTGTATTCATTTTGGTTTTGGGAGTTTATACAATTCACTGGACGGCAATAATATGATTTTGGGAGGCAATAATATGATTATTGGGAGGCAATAATATGAGTATTGGGGGGCAGTAATATGATTACTCGGGGGCAATAATATGGTTACTGGAAATTAATAAATTCAGACGCCGGAATCCTGTCACCAGTCCGGTAGCTAGATTCCGGATTTCGGTCATCGGTTGCCGGATTCTGGTGACCGGTCACCGGATTCTGGTCATCGGTTGCAGGATTCCGGTCATCGGTCGCCGGAGTCCGGTCACCGGTCGCCGGAGACCGCGGCCGGCCATTGGTCACCAGAGCATAGCAAGGTGGAGGATAACTTCTCTCTAAAAGTGAGAAAGAAGAAGAGGGCAAAAAAGTCTCAAAAATAAATAAAAAGAATGAAAAAAGAATTAATTGGGTATTAGGGAAATAATCTCTTAAAGTGTTTTGGGTAAATGGGGTTAAAAAACAGTTGGTGGAGCAAGTGGACAATTTTTAAGCTGAAATTGGGTAAATGATCATTTCCCCTATAATTTAACACTAATGCAAGAGAAATTGTAAGGCGCAATACACCAATTGGATCTCCAATTACAACAACAAGGCTCTCTATTTGGAAACGAAAAAAAAAATATGACTACAAACTAATGACGCATGTCATTGTCCCAGAAACTGCTTTGCTTGTCAATGCACTCAATTATGGTGCTTATAGTACAGTTAAGTAACACTTGCTAAAGCAATAAAATGTAATGACCTCTAGCAAGTTGCAAGAAAAGAAATCTACATGCACCAATGAAAAAACTGATCATGTGGCTACTAAGGACCTTTAATACTAATCTAGTCAAGAGACAATGTCTTCAAAGAACAAAGAACCTCAAAATAAATTACCTAGCTTCCACGCATATTCTATATTCGAAACTAAAAACAAATCTCTTATGAAAATGAAAACAAAAAAATAATTTCACAGAAAAACTCTCCCAAGTCTAGGGTTCTTCTTAGAGTTTCGTTAGTTTTGGAATAGCCGTCGAAAGTGAACGATGGTGGAGGAGGTCTCGACTCATATGGCTGCTGCACTTGCTATAACAGACAATGGGTTGGTTTCCTTTGGAGTCCTTGGTATGGTGGCGATCTACGGCAATTCATATGCCATTGGGAGGCTTCTTTCCCAAAAGAAAAAAAATGATCCTTAACCTTTCATGGTCACCATGGCTAACGTTTGGGGGCTGAAACAACGACTCACGATCAGGAATCAAGGGGAGCATTTCATCTTGAGATTCAACAAGGAGGAAGAAAGGGACATGATTCTACTCAGGGGGTCGTGGTCCTATGGTTGTACCATGTTTGCGTTGGCAGCATACGATGGACGTCGCGATGCAGCGACGGTGTCAATTTCGACGATACCTGTTTGGGTGGAGGTGTTAGGGTTGCCTCCGATCTTGATGATTGTTGAAGCGATGCCCATAATTTGTGAATCGTTGGGCAAGGTGCTGCATCTGGATAAGTCAAACATTCGGCGAGGTGTGAAGGCTTGGGTTCGGATTTCTCACGACATATCGACGTCGATGAAACAAGCCTATCCGGCCTCCGATATTGTTTGAGTTTGGAACTGGAAGCTCAGAAGTCTCTGCCATGGTTAATTTGAGGTATGAAAAGGTATATGAGTTTTGTCGTGTCTGTGGTTTGTTGGAACACCCAACAACTGGTTGTGCAGACTTGCCAGATATGTCCGGTGTCCAGGTGGCAACCGGGGTGCAGGAGGAGGGAGCTATTCTAATTCCAACCCTAACCCTAACCCTAAACTTAGTAGGGCTTTGGTGATTGGAGGACTCAGATCGGGTTTAAAGGGTGTGCCTACGCTTCCACATGTGGGCTGTAGTGTGGTGGTGCCGCCACTAACAGTCATTAATCCCTTAGCTCTCTCTGGCTTTGTGCTTTCTATTCCAGGAGTTAGGACGAATGAGCTAACTAGGCAGTTAGCGCATTATCACCCTAAGGAGGTTCTGCTGGCGATCTCTCCTCCTCCACATTGTCCTGTGGTGGAGCATGCAGTGGCTAGTGGCATGAAGAGGTCTGCGGATACCATGGAGCTACTAACACACAGTAAGAAGGCTAAGGCTGTGGTGCCTATTCCCGAAACTGCTTCTGTAGATTTAGGGTTTGTGCCTGAGTTAGCAATCCCTCAACAGGCTGTAGAGCTTTTGATATTCTCTCCTAGAATGCGCAAAGTTAGATGCCCTTTAGGTGTGAAGAACAAGCCAAATATCAAAGATATCAAATCCTTGGAAGCTTGAGGCGCAGCCACAAAGAAAGGTAAGAAACGCCTGTTTCATTCTGCTTAACGGGTTTTGGAAATGGAAGTGGATATACAGTGGTGACTGAGGCTGCTGTTAAGGAAGACACTTTTATGAGTGTGGTTACTATGGAACCTAGGGATGCCCTCTCTACATAGGTAGATCCTGGGTTTTGTTGAATAATTCAGGGACTTTTTCTGCCCTAACATGATCTAGTGTTTGGTTCTTGGTCCTATTTTTATGGTGATTTCATTAGGATGCTTTAGGGTAGCCTGCATGACTTAATATTGACATGGCCCTCTCGGGTAAGTCATGTTGTGTAATTACCTACATTTGGTTCTATTAAGGCGTGAGTCCTTCTTTCAAAAAAAAAAATGATAATTAAAATAACCCATTAATTAGTCACTTGCATCCAAACTATCATGGAAACCTAAAAACAAGCCACCCGACCATGGGTCTAAAAAACTCTTCACATTCGTCAGTAGCCTTTCTTTACTAAAGAACCAGACCACTCAACCACTAGCACAAAGCCGTGATCCTTAACTTGCAATAGAGACGACGTTATATAGGGTGTTACTTGACTTCAAAAGTCATAATAATGATTATGGGCGATTCAATTTAATATTCTTGCAATAGATAAAATTCTGCCACAGAGTTTAATCAAATCCCAAAGATGAAATCAATGTACCATGGATTAACCATCATGAAAGGGGTTTGGTCCAGTGGTAGCAAGCTGGTCCTGCATGTTGGGCGAACGCTACAGTGATACTCCTGGTAGAAAGGAGGTCACTGGTTCGATCATCCGCATGTGAAAAACACTCTATGGGGAGGGGTCTTACCCATGTTGCTCTCGGCCCCGGAGTGGTAGTCCCACCCGACCACCATTTTTGTAACCAAAAAAAAAAAATTCTAGATCGCGGCTATTGGTTGGGCCAATAATACGGATGATGGTCCATATTCGTCTGCGGAGAAGCACATCATGGTTGAAGGTAGAGATCTCACATAAGGAAAGTGAAAATTATAAGATTAACTTGTAAATATATGACTTAATCCTAATTACACCGAGACCTTTTGAGTTAAAATCTATTACCTAATAAGTGGTTAAGTTGGGACAATATTAATACAATATCAAGCCATGGACAGCGTTTTTGTTATTTAACACGTTATAATAAGAAAAGAATCTCATACATTGATAGATTTCAATGACCATTTCTCTCTCCTCCTCTGTATATGAATTAAGATCTAAAAACTACATGTTGTAATAGAGTCATTTAGAAAGTCTACTTGAGAGCTAAAAAGTGCACATGGCTTTTTGTACTCAGGTAAAACTCATAGATTTAATAGGGATCTTGACTCAATACCCAAATTTGAGTCAAAGTACTCCCACTTACTCCACTAAGAAATTTTTAATCTCATTTACCCAATTTAAATATCAAATGAAACTTCTACCCTTAACCTAATTAATAAACTACGAACTCTCTCTCTCTCTCTCTCTCTCTCTCTCTCTCTCTCTCTCTCTCTCTCTCTCTCTCTCTCTCTCTCTCTCTCTCTCTCTCTCTCTCTCTCTCTCTCTCTCTCTCTCTCTCTCCCTCCCTCTCTCTCTCTCTCCTCGGCCTTTTTAGAGAGAGAAAGTATGCAGATTACAAGCGAATGGCAGTCGTCGACTCCTCCGCCGCTGACAACCACTCTCCGTCTAAGAGAAGAAAAATCCTCACCGCTTCTGCTTCGCCTCCAGAGACAATGCTTCATAATCACCAACTCGGTGGTTCTCGCAGTTTCTAGCTCCTTCGTTCCACGAGTTCCTACTCCGACGAGCACTCTCCACCTTCTTCCTCTTGCTACTCCAGTAATGAGCTCAATGTCGTCGTTCTCGTTAGCTCGCCGCTTCTGGATCTGGAGGCCAAATGTTGTGAAACCGACTACACTACGCCGGTTCCATTTGCTTCTGGATCTGGATCTGAATTCGCTTCAAATTCAGGTTTCATTCGCTTCAAATTCCTTGCTCTGTCTCACTAATTTCTCGAACTGAAACGTTAACCGCCTCTGTTCATCCTATCACTCTATTTTAACAATTTTCGGTTCATCAAAAATCAACAGAGAAACAATGTTGTTGATCGAGCTGTGCCTGGAGAACTCCGACGAGATGGAGCTGCCGGTAGAGAGCAAAGCGCCTCCAAGTGATGAGATTGAAGAGTTCTTTGCCACAGCCGAGTAGTCCGATACCATTGGGTTCGTTTAAAGCCATGAGCAAAAACCTCGAGGTGGGAGATAATAAACCGACACTAGGCAGGACAGAGAGTTTCGTGCAATTTAATCTGATGGCATTGTTTTGGAAGTAGTACTACTACCACTATAGCATATATGGCTCTGCGTTCATTTTACGGCTGGTGCGGTTTTGAATTGATGTCATTGGCTAGATCCATGTACATTTTGATGTGTTGCTTAACTCTAGCATTTTACTTCCTAAAGTATGAGAAAATATGTACAAATGATGTTTTAATGTCAGTTATGTACTAGAATAGCATCTATTTGGTAAGGATTATTTAGATTCGTGACTGACTGTACTAATGGTTAACTGATGTAATTGTTTTGCTGGGGCAATAAACTTTCTATTAAGGGGCAATAAACTTCTTATTGGGGGGCAATACAATTTTTATTGGGGGGAAATAAACTTTTTATTGGGGTTTATTGGGCGGCAATAAAAATTTTATTTGGGGACAATAAACTTTTTATTAGATTTTATTGGAGAGCAATAATATTTTCCGGTGACCTATAAGATCTTTGACAAACTCTTTGGGAACATCAAGAGACCTCCAGCAAGATTTCCGGCAACCGGTGACGGGAGTCTAGTGACCGGCAACCGGTGACGGGAGTCCGGTAAGTCTCCGATGACTTCTTTTTCTAAGTGACAAATGGGTGGATGGCAAAATTGTCTCAAAAATAAATAAATAAATACTTAATTGGGTATTAGGGCGAAAAGTATGCAATTTGTTGGGTAAGTGGGTAATCTTATAAGATGTTTGGGTAAGTGGGGTTAGTATAACTTAAATTTGAGTAAATGAACATTTTCCCTTTCAAATAGTCCATAGTTGGTTGACTAATGTACATTGGACTCTCCCCTTGTTGACAAAACAACTAAAAATTGGATAAAATTAATTAAAATTAGAAAATATAGAGACTTAAATGTTTTATGATGTAAAAATCGAGAAAGTAAAGTGAAATTCAGAAACAAAAAACATTGTGTAATCCGTGTGAATGCTTTTGCTGGGTCCCACATAAATCACAACTCCAGCCAAAGTTTTTTATTGAATTTTATTAAATTATTTAGATTTTCACATATTTATTTTTTAGTTCTTCAATTGACTGTCCTCTTTTCTTTTTTCTTTTTCCTTTTTGTTTTTGGCAAACATTAATTCATCCTATGGGGGAGGTTTTTTCAATTTGAAGCCCAGACTGTCTGTTCAAGTTTTTGTGGCTCTTTGTTGCTCTAGGCATCGGCAAATCTGAAGAACACCGCCATGATTTTATCTTCGAGATTTACAAAGTGTATATACATAGCAATTACCGACCATAATCTGCACTCATACTTAACCATGTCACCTTGGCGGAGTAACTTCAATGGAGTAATCTCCGGAAACACAGCAAGACAACCTTCACCGACAAGCCAGCTCCAGGCTGAAATATGCCTTAATGCGCCGACACGCGCCACCCAAAGTTGTCTCTGCAGAAAGAATAAAAACTCAACAAACTAAAGGATATCAGTCCCACATCGAAAGCAAGAGTGAGGTAACTCACTATTTCACCTATAAAAGGTCCACTTCTCTCTCTTCACTGATTACGCATTCAATAGCTATTTACCGCTATATTTGTCAATACAAGTACATCGTTTAACTTCAGCATCGGAGGAGCGAAGACCGCCAACCGCGGTCTCCCCTCTTGACGCCGTTATATTTCTCTTAACAGACTAGCGGGACTTCGTGAACTACACATATATCGGAAGATTGGACTCTTGTCCACGTTATCAGAAGCCGACATCATATGGCGGTATTCTGAGCATTAACACAAAGCATTCTGGCCACACCAGTCCGTCCATTATGCCTCCTAGTACTACTCTACGAATATCCACTAGAAACAGACAACACACTTAGTAGTTAGTACTCTACCAAACCAAAACAAAACTAATATATCCAAATTGTACATGCTTTCCAGAAAAAGAATAGCAGTACCAGAATACCAAAATCGCCTAAGCAACCCTCAGCTTCTTCAGCCTCTATTGCCACTTCCTCAAGTTTTTGATTTTTCACATCGGCCACATCGTTCTTCTATGGAAAACACCTATTATGACAAACCATTCATAGAAATCAATCACAGTACGTTTACAATAATCTAACTATAGAGAAATCGGACAAAAAAAGCCAAATTTTGTTTGCATATGTGAAAAATGAATGGTAAGTTTTTATTTTTTCATCATTTGGGATCTAAGAAAAGGAACCCTTCAGTGAGTTTCATTGCTTTAAGAGAGGCTTACAATGAGTTTGAATCATTTTGAGTTGCTGACAAAGATCGAAACTTTTTGGCTCAATTTCTAGTTGGGTTTATATGAGCCTTCCATGATGATGAGAGATCTTATTAAAATCAGCATGATTAGGCAGATCTACAAGAACTAGTAAAGAGGGAAAATTGAAACCCATGACTAACCTAGGAATTTGGCATCTTGAATTTCATATATGAGGTTGTGAGAAAGAGGGAAATCAGAAAAGTTTTGATTTTGATGTGTTCGTGAGGATTGTGAATGTTGCTGCAATTTTGATTAAATGGGTATCAATGAATGGAGGTAAGAAGGCTTGCAGGCGGAAGAAGAAGGAACAAAAAAGTCAATGGGTTTGATTTGTGGATGTGTGAGAGAGAGTTCTAATAATGAAGAGAATATTGGAATTTGTAGAAAGTAATTGGAAAAAAATCACACACTTATCCGTCTGAAACTAAATATAATATAAATACAATTATTAAATTTAATGTAGTTAATATATTTTTCTTTATTTTAAGGGAAAATTTCATGAATGGTACTCGAAGTAAGGCCCACTATGCATTTCAGTACACCAAGTTTCAAAACATAAACTTTGGTACCTGAGGTTTCAAAAAAGACCTAATATACATACACGACATCAATGACGCCGTTAGTTTTGTGCCAGCTGTCGTATTTCAAAGGGTAAAAAAGTCTCTTCAATTGTTTTACTCTGAGCATCCAGGTCTCTCTCTTCTCTTATTCTGGGCACCTAGCTCTCTCTCTCTCTCTCTCTCTCAACCCGCCCTGCAGGCCTCGTACTCGCTGTGAAGAGGCGAAGAAAAATTGGGATGAAACTCCGACCAAGCTCCTCTAAACGCACCTGCCCCATCCCTTATAATCATTCCAACTCCACCACTATGGTTGGTTTTCATTCCGAAAGGTGCCATCTCTATCTATATTTACCTCTGACCTCTTTCTCTTAACCCAGAAAGAGATTGAGGTGAGATTGCATTAGCTTGTCTGAGATCAGAGGTGAGGTGTTCTTACAATCATACAATATTGAGGTGAGAAGTTCGGGATTATCAAGGAAAAGCATATCTGAGATCGCCGCCGGGGTAATAAGAGATGGCCCAGCCTAAATACTCTTCGCAATTGAAGGACCCGAGGAGGGATGACAAAAACGGGTATGGATTTCGGGTCGTAGACCAGAAACAAGGTCCCCATGGCTCCCTTGGTTGTCGAGGTCAAGTTTTGGTGAAAAATTCGATGGTGATGGAGGGTAGGATTGGGAATAGGGGCTGTAATCAGAGGTTGTGAAAGGCGGTGTAGAGGCGTGGTGATCGGTGACAACAAAAAGGAGGAAAAGAGATCCAGGCGGAAGCCAGAGAGATATTCCTCAAGGTCAAGTGATGACAACAGT